>NW_011889106.1:3865-71731 GCF_000151845.1 Pteropus vampyrus | reverse complement strand
TATGTGTGGGATATAAACCTAAAAGCGACAAATGAGCAGGACGAACAAACAGAGACTCTTGGACGTGGACTATAGAGTAGTAGTTATCATAGGATTATAGACTAGTAGTTACTAGTAGGGTGTGGGACGAGGAGAGAGGTAGACAGGGTAAAGGAGGTCAAATACAATGTGGTGGGGGAAGATTAAGTGTGTACAGGAGATCAAATATATGGTAGCTGAAGGGAACTAAACTTTGGGTGGTAAACGCAATATAGAATATACAGATTGTCAAATGATAATGTACTCCTGAAAATTATATATTTGTATTAACCAATGTTACCCCAATACACTTAATAAAAAATAAAAAATAAAAAATTGAAAATTAAAAATAAATAAATAAATAAATAGATAAATTCTAATAAAAATATAAAATATATCTTGGGAAAATGAAAGTATTTTTAAATATTCAGAAAATTTGACATTAATTCAACTCTAAAAAAAAAATCAACTTGTCACATACTTGACTCTATTGTGGAAAAACCGTTCCTTTAAATAATTGTCACTTTTGGGCTGTTGTCCATAGGAATGTAAGGTGATACGTTGGTCATCATGTCTAGAGGCAGCACATTTGTTAGACATAATTTGTGTCTTCAGTTACCTGACTTCCTTTCTCAATATAAAACAAATGAAACTTCCTACATCTGTGAGACAGTACAGCAGTGTGGATAAGAGCAGAAATCAGGAATCAAACTATCTACACTTAAACAGCCCTTTGGCATTTGCTAACAGCATAATCTTGAGCAAGTCACTAGTCTCAGAGTCTGAGATTCCTCATTTCTGAAATAGAAATACTTTATCATCTATCTATCTATCTATCTATCATTTATCTATCTATCATCATCATCATCGAGATACAGTATAGATAGATAGATGATAGATGTAGATAGATTAGATATATACATACATACATACATACATACATACATACATACATACATACATACACAGACACATAGATATATAGATACAAAGATAGATATGTATATATAATGCTTTATATACATAAAACCCATTGCTATATATGGCAAATAGTATTGACCACAATGTGCCATTTCATGTATTTGAAAAGATGTAAACATTTTTCTTTTTCAACTTTAAACCAACTGCATTCTCAATATTTTCTTAATATTTTAGTTTAAATTTAATATGTTCCATACTTTTATGCCATATTTTTATGAATTTAAAAACATACCAGCACAAAATAAATGATCAACAACATGAAAAAAAAAAACAGCCTATGGAATGGAAAAAATATTTACAAATCATAAATCTGATACGAGGTTATATATTAAGATATAAATAATCCATATAACTTAATAGCAACAAATCAAATAATCTAATTTAAAATGGGCAAATGACTTCATTAGACATTTTTCCAAAGAAAATATACTAATGGCCAACAAGTACATGACAAGGTAATTAATGTCATTAATCATTAAGGAAATACAAATCAAAGCCATGATGGGATATCACCTCACATCTGTTAGAATTACCAGCATCAAAAAGAAAAAAGATAACAAATGCTGGCAAGGATGTGTACAAAAGGGAACCCTTGTGCATTGTTAATTGAATTGTATATTGACACAGCCACAACAGAAAACAGTATGGAGGTTCCTTAAAATATAAAAAAATAATAATAATGAAACTACCATGTGATCCAACAATTCCACTTTTGGGCATATATCCAAAGGAAACAAAAACACTGTGTTGAAGAGTTGTCTGCACCCTTATGTTCATCACCGCATTATTTATAATAGCCAAGACATGGATATAACCTATGCGTCCATCAATGGATGAATGGATAAAGAAGTTGTGAGAGATTATATACATATATATTTTATTATTATTCAATCATTAATAAAGAAGGAAATCCTGCCATTTGTGACAACATGGATGGAACTCGAGGACATTTTGCTAAATGAAAAAAATCACACATAGAAAGACAAATACTGTATGATGTTGCTTATAGAGAATCTTTAAAAAAAATTGTAGACTTAATTTGTGGCTACCTGAAGAGGTGAGGGGAAGTTGAATGAAGGTTCTCAAAAGTTGTGAACTTCCACTTATAAGTACTAGAGATGCAATGTACAACATGATTAATATAGTCAACACTGTTGTTGTATGCTAAGTATGTTTTAAAGTTGTTAGGAGAGTGGGCCCCAAAAGTACTCATCACAAGGAAAACAACTTTGTTGTGTATCTATACGAGACTATAGCTGTTAACTACATTTGTTGTGGTAATCTTTTTATAATATATGTAAATCAAATCATTACATTGCACACCCTACAATTATACAGTGATATATGTCAATTGTTTTTCAATAAAACTGAAAGAAAACATTCACGTGAATCACAAACCTTTAAAAATTGTTCAACATCACTTAAAACAATCTGAAATCATTTTTAAATTTTTTTTTCAATTACAGTTGACATTCAATATTACATTAGTTTCAGGTGTACAACATAGTGGTTAGACATTTATATAATTTGCAAAGTGATACTCCCCAATAAGTCTAGTACCTTCCTGGCATCATATTTAAATATGATATAACTGTGAGGGCCATTTCAATTGAAGAAAAGTGTGACATCCTTTGATAGTTACACTATTCCCAGTTGTAGAAATTGATTAAGATGAGAGAGAGAACTTGGGAACAGTGCACAGAGCTTCATCCTTACAAATTCCAATGACTGTTCAGCTTTCCATGTGATGACAGCAAGCATATTCCCGTTACTGATGGAAATCTCTACAGAAAAGGGTGTCGCCAACAGATTATTGTGATTTAAATATATACAACACTTCTAAAAACATTATCAGCAGTTGTTAGCTTACTTTTTATTTTCTTGTTACTTTTGTAAACCCCAGTTTAGGACCCACTATAATTCAGAATAGTAGCATGCTTATAATTAACCTTGAATCTTTTTGCACAGAAAAGTATTGTTTTCCCAGATTTCCTCAAATAATAGTTCAGTGCAGTTCCTGTAAGGGTTATAAATAGGGATTGATCCTCTAAGGGATATAGCTAGCATATTTAAATCTTAAGCAAATTATGAAAGCCTTTATAAAATCTATTCACTGGGAAGGAAGTAAGGGTCCAATTTTTTGAGAACTTTTGGCTCTTTTAGAAGCAAGTTTAGTGAATACATCATTTTATAGAATACTATCAGAGGAAACTCTTCTATCTAAAAATCTAATGATGTCCATAAAAATTATAAAAGGTATCAGCTTAGGACATTTGGAGAAGAATATAAAGGTATATTTGATATCTTAAAATTATGTATACCTATTGTTAAACTCAGAATTTTAACCTCTGTAAAAATTGTACTTCACCGAGACATACCGATATGCCTAAAATTGGTCCATCTTGCTCGTTGAGGTGTTCTGGAGATTTTCCTTTGAAAACATTTTTTCATTCACTTAATTTTTTTGAATTATTCTAAAAGTTGAAGTTATACACCTAAAAAAATAAATAAATAACAGCACAAAATCATCCCTATCACCAAAAGTTAAAGAAAAACAATGCATATTGAAGTTACAGTCCAATGTAATTTTCTTCACCAGTAGAAATAAATAACCCTCAGAGCATATAATTACTCCCCGGTCAGTTCTTACTGCCCAACAAGTTAATTTTATGCTAGTTAGGAGCATATATGTTTGTTTGTTGCTGTTTTCTTTTAAAACGGACATATATACAAATAAGATGCAGATGTAAAATATGTGTATTAAATATGGCAATAATATAAACATATGTAATCAAATTTAATATCAAATTTCATTTCAAGAACAAGAGAACTAATTATTTATTACACCTGTGCATAACCCCTTAAAATATGTGCATAACACACATTTAGGAAGTGAAAAATATAACAAAAAATATAGCAAAATATACCTACATCTACAGATAGATATCTGTCACATTCCATATCTTTTAGTTTTGATTTTTACAAAAAGAAGTAGTATTTGGTATTTCTAAGGTTTATAGATATTGACACACCTTTAAATATTAAATATATGCTAGAAAATTTTATCAAATATCAATTAGAAGACATGGTAACAACTGCCTATGAAAATTGTACATTTCAGTTGAGACGCTCAAGAGTATTGTACAGGCACATGTTCATCTATTATGTAAATGGAAATATCTCTTTATTTCTTGAGTTAATCAATACATTAAGGGGGCTATAGACTTTATGATTCATCAACAATAATATACTGAAATATTCTGCACAGTTAACTGACCTTATGACATTTAATTTTCAGTTCAGAAGTTAACAGTAATAACTTTAGCACATATACTAAATTAGCCTAAGTTCTCATGGTAGTAGCACTAATGCAAAAGTGACAGTGATGCATACTAGGCTACCAAAAGTCAGGAACAAGTGAGGCTGAAGAAAGAAAAGAGAAACCTACAGGATCTTAACACAATAGTCACCCTTTCCAAAGGCAAACACAAATTTGCTGTTCAATCTATTTATCAAGTCATGATTAGGAAAGAACCTACATAATACGCAATTCTGTTTCAAAATATTTTACTTGTTGGGAGAGAAAAGTCACATTCATAACATGGAAACACTGGTTTAGTATAGCCAGTAATGGTAGTGAGCCTTTTATAACTGTCCAGGGCACTACTATGATTGACAATAAAAAAAAAAGAAAGAAATTGAGTGTCTCTGAGCAGCCATCATTTACTATAATACTAAACCAAAATATTGCCTTAATTTGGCTGCAGCACTGAACTTTTTATAACAATCTGTCAAAACTTGGTAATTCCATTCTATTTTTCAAAGAAAAAGAATAGACTTTCAAATATTTCTTAATTATTAGTCCCTTGGGAGGTTAACTACAAAGATGATACAGACATTTCTGGATTATTTTCTGATAAAAATCAAGAATATTTAGTTATTTTAAAGGTCATATTGTCTACTCCGCACCTTGGTGACCAAGAAACTTAATAAATACAATTTATGAACATTTTTTTTTGAACAGCTAAAATTCAGTGACCTTGGAGGCAATCTTCTGATTCTTTATGAATTATATAGTGAATGAACACAGTATGAATAAGGAATTTTGCCAAAGCCAAGTGATTAAGTCATGATAAAGAAATAAAGATAACAAAGGAAGGGTTATATTGTACACATAGGGTTATACAGTATACATAAGGATAAAGTATAGTGTGAAATAAGTTGGGGGAAAAGGTGAACAAGAACCTTTAGTGGAAAAAGAATATTTACTGATCCATGAGGTGAAGATTTTAATAAAAAGTAATAAACATTAATTATTGTCAACATCTAACATTTATTATGAACAGGTTATTTGACAGGTAGTATCCTTAACATTTTATGTACAAAATATATAACCTTATGCTGTTAATATTATCTTTACATCTGCTTTACAGATGAAGAAACTGAGGCCAGAAATGTTACTTAACAAAGGTTACACAGTTAAAAGTGTTGGAAATGAGATTCAAATGTAGGAAGTTTGCCTAGAGAATTTACATTCCTAATGCATATATATGTAGCAGAATGAAGGTATATATGTGTAATTTTCCCACATAATGAAAAGAACAAAAATGAAAATGCTTGCAGAACTAAAGATTAAAGAGATTAAAGTTGAAATATGCAAATTTACCATAGACAGAAAAGAACAAAGTGAGCCATGCAGGTAGAATTAGAGACTAAAGTCTAGAATTAGAAATAAAGTAAAATAAAAGCATCTAACATGCAATATTGTATTTAATATTTATAACGTCCCTGTGAATTATGCACTATTGGTAGCTCCACATGAAGAAATGGAGGCTCAAAGTGGTTAAGTAACTTTATTATACAGTAAGTAAGTGGTAGAGCTAGAACTGAACCCATATCTGACTGACTATGCTCTAAGAGATAGTTTTTTTTTTTTACTGTTTCTTTATACATTCCTAAATGTACATAGTAGATAATATTGTAACTTTCTGATATAAAGGCTCTTAAGTATATAGCTTAAATTATGGTATTTCAAGTGATTTCGGCTTTACCAACAACCTATTTTCCTTCCATTTTGGAAGGGTATTTTTAACCATTTTATTGAGATATACTTTATATACTTTAAAATTTAGCTGTTTAAAGTGTACAATTCAGTGGTTTTTAGAGTATGTACAGAACATACTCTCATAAACTGATTTTAGGACAGTTGTGTAACAACTCTCATAAACTGATTTTAGGACATTTTCTCACTCCAAAAAGAAATCTCATACCCATTAGTAGTCAGTCTGCATCTCTTCTGTCCCAAATCCTAAGCAACCATTAATTTTTTCTGTCTTTATATATTTCCCTATTTGGGGCATTTTATATCCTTCTCTTGACTTTGGGATTTTTGAAAACCTATTCTTTAAAAAGTTTCTCTTAGTTTTTATATATCATTGTAGGATTTCTTATAGCATCTAGAAGAAGCTGAGGTAGACAGAATTATTTCAGTAGAAAAGCAATTTTCACATAAGTTATGTAATTTTATTTTTAAGGAGATATAAAAATGGAATTAAGGAAATGGTAGGATAATGTTTTGGAAGGAGCCATATTGTCAAGCAAGCAGCATCTGTTGCCCAGTATCAGGAGTAGAAATCTGAGCACTTCCGCCAACTGCATCGTGATATCAGAGTCACCAAAGAAAACAGCACAGTCAAGCACTGGGTGAAAAATACTTTACTCACATAAAGAAGAGACAGAAGTATATTGGTTTCAGGAGTGGACATCAGTTCCCTATGAGCAGTGAGTCCCTTCCAGCAGCTGACGCAGGGCAAGTGGCCTGCATACATCCCTGTTGTGCAACAGCAGAAAGATCCTGTCCCCTCCCCAAAAGGGAAAGATAACGGAGAGAATGACCAGGTGCCACATGATGCACACATTTAAGCAGAACAAGGGAGGATACATTGAGTATGAAATAGGGAAAGGTATTCACATACAAGATGATAAGTCCAGTACAAGCTGTGACAACTATTTATCTCTTAGTAAGGCAGTGTTCCAGGCCCAAGGCCCATTCTTTTTTTTTTTTTTCATTCTCTTCAATCACATAAGTTTACTAAAAAAGTGACATAATAATTTCAAAGAAATAGATTTTGACCGTACTTTCTTCTGCCAAAGAAATAAATCATTTTGGGAATCATCACCTACCACATGTTTCATGCTATTGCTTAAAAAAGATATAACTTTCTGACAAAGAAATAATTTTTATAGAAGCAACCTTTTCAAATACTCTAAAAGAGTTAATATCCATACCTTACTTTGGGTAATTATACCATCTAAATAATCTATCATATTTTAACCCACATTAAATATAATATGCAAAAATACCGAACTCTCATAATAAAATGAGAGCATATATAGAATTAGTTTTGCCAATGCCCACTCTTGAGAAACCAAGAGAGAGTTGAAAGACTTTGTCCATGAAACTGCTTTCCCCAACACACATTCATAAAATTTAGGTTTAGCCCCTATTCTTTTACTTAATAATTCTGTTCAGGTAATAAACATTTGAACCAAACAAAAGGTATGTGTATGTGTGTGAATGCAAGTACGAATTGAAAAAGAATCTTCTTTTCAATGTGTTTATAATCAAGTAAATGGACCCAATGTTAAATGAATTCAGTAGAGGATAGTGCAGAGTTAGAAATATGCATATAGTGTTTTGTAAGAACAAAAATAAAGCATTTAGCTTAGTATTTGGAAGTAGGGAGAATATTAAATCAAAGACAGATTATTAGAAGAAATGATTCCCCATATATTCTTCAAGATGTCACTTTACTTCTTAACAAAACTGGTCTTTATTTTATTTTTTTTTAAGGTGAGATGCTTTAAAAAATAATCTTTACGATTCCTTTCAGTGCTACAATTCTGAATGAGGGGAAGGAATATTCTAATCTAATTCTTTACTCCCAGCAAAAGAAAATAAAACCAAATGGAAACCAACCAACAAAAATTGCTTATTTAGAATGTGTCTGGGTCTGAGGAATTTGAAATTAAATATTTTAATTAGAAATTCTAATGTTACTTCTATAATGCATTTATTTATTCAACAATATTAAGTAGTTAATGTTACCAGGTGCTGTTATTCTAAGTGTTGGTGTTAGATCACTGAACAAATTGACTTAAAACTAGATAATATCCCTACTTTACTGTTTGTTTACTTCTTGCAGTTTTTAAGACATTAAGATATATTTCATATATTAAAGGTTTTGGTTTTCTGTTTTTTTCAATTTTCTCATGCTTAGAAAAATTGTAGGCATACAATTTTTTCAGAGAAATATGAGGATATTTTTCAATTACAGTTGGAATTCAATATTATTTTAGTTTAGTTTCAGGTGTATCGCATACAGATTAAACATTTATATAATTTGCAAAGTGATGCCCCCATATGCCTAGTACCCGCTTGGCACCATACATAGTTACTATAATATTATTGACTATATTCATTATGCTATAATTATATCTCCATAACTATTTTGTAACTACCAGTTTTTACTTCTTTATTCTTTTATATTTTTCATCCAGCCTCTAAACACTCTTCCTATCTGGCAACCATCTGTTTGTTCTCTCTGTCTATAAGTCTTTTTCTGTTTTGTGTGTTAATTTATTTTGTTCTTTAGATTCCACGTATAAGTGAAATCATGTGGTATTTGACGTTCTCTGTCTGACTATTTCACTTAGAATAATACCCTGTAGGTCCACCCATGTTGTTGCAAATGGTAAGATTTCATTCTTTTTTATGGTCGAGTAATATTCCATTGTATATATGTATCACACCTTTTTTATCCTATCTTCTATCGATGGGTACTGAGGTTTCTTCCATATCTTGGCTATTATAAATAACTGTACAGTAAATATAGGAGTACATATATCTTTTTGAATTAGTGTTTTGAATTTCTTCAGATAAATATCCAGAAAAGGTTTTAAACTTGTAATAAATAAAACATCAATAGCACTTGCTTGAGAATTTATAGTAACAGCCTTCCCTATTTTACCAAGTACTGTATTGACTTCATATGAACAAATGTTTAAGAATTGTTTAGTTACTGTTTGTGTTCTAGATATAATCTAGAAATCTAAAAAAGATAGATTTCTAGAGGTGTTCTATCAAGAAATAATTTAGATGATGATAGAACATTGCTTTGTGGAAATTCCTAAGTGAGTATTACAGTTTCTAACCAAATACCTAGTTAATTAGTCCATCTTGTTTAGAAAAGCACTACATTAGTGTGCCTTAGTGGTTAAAGACATGGGCTTTGTAGTCAGATGGGCCAGGTTTTATTCTCATTATAGGTCCTTATTAACATTTTGACTGACTTTGGACAAATAAATCTCTTAGTTGAACAATCATTTTTCAAGGTTGTTCTGAAGATTAAATGATATAAATTATCTAAAACACTTAGTATAGAAACTGGAACATATTGAAGCCTAAAAAAATGGAGCTAATATTACCATAAGCTATAAAAGTATAAGTGTGGCGTTTAAAGAAAAAAAAAAGATATGTTTGTTTTCCCTACACAAACTCTGTGAGATGTTAAATGAAAAATGACCTATGGTCAAGAAAATTGGAAAACTTTATACTGTACATGTTCTATAAAAATCATAAAGTACGTTAGTATGTTAAAACTTCTACAGTCCCATGGCAAAGGAACTAGTCTTTTTAATAGAGTATTGTCTAAACTTACAGGAACAAAGAACACTTGAATATAGGACTTTGGAAGGAAACACTCTGGATAACACTGGGCACAATGTAAGATGATTATGAATTTGCTATAAAATAAAATATGTAATAGAGCTTACAATATGGCCTTTAAAGTTTTTTTTTTGTTTTTTACTATCACATAAAATAAAATGTAATGAGAATATTATTATCGTATATTAAGTTTTTATAGGTAAATGTAGTGTTCATTATACCAGTCCCCAAGTATGCAAAAAGACATATGATGCTAATTGTTTTCTAAATCATCCTCTTTCGTTTCAATTGCAGTACATTAGTGCGAAAATTGAGTAAGAGGGAAGAGATGATACAGTTTTTATGAGTGTGTATTGAAATTTTATGGCAGATTATATTTGTTTTTGATGCTAAACTTTTTATTTTGAGATTATTTTAGATTTATAGATGAGTTACAAAGATAATACATAGTTCCCATAAACCCTTCATCTAGTTTCCTCAAATGTTAATATCATACATACCATGGTACATTTTTCAAAACTAAGAAACTAACATTGTTCATTCTTGTTCTTAACTAAACTCCAGACTTTATTTAGATTCACCAGTTTTTCTACTAAGTTCCATTTTCCTTCCAGGATCCAATTCAGGATACCGCAATGCATTTAGTAATCATCTCTCTTTGTTCTTCTTAAATTTTTGATGGTTTCTCAATCTTAGCTTGTTTTCCATGACCTTGACACAATTGAAGTACACTGGTTAGTTATTTTGTAAAATATTCCTCAGTTTTGTTTTATCTGATGTTTTCTTCATAATTAGACTGTAGGAAGGAGCTATAGATCATTAGAAAGAATACCACGAAGACAAAATAACTTTCTTATCATATCATAGGAGGTGTTACATGGTGTCGACAGAACATTACTGTTAATAGAACTTTGATCACTTCATTAACTTGACATCTGCCAAGTTACAATTTTATTAGCAAAGTTACTATATTTTCCATTTCATATTTTACTCTTCAGAAGTGAGTCATCTAATATAGACCATACACAAAGAGAGGGAAAATTAAGTTTGAAAAAAGAACATTGGAGAATTTGTGGATTTATGCTAAACTCACCACAATGATTATTAAAAATTCACGAGAAGATATTTTTGAGGCTATGGAAATATCTTGTTTATCCTTAGAGTTTCACCTACTTGTTTTAATATCCATCAATAGCTTTTTCCTGAAGCAATTATTACTCTGATATCTTAATTGTCATTTTCTATTTTCTTCATTTTTTTCCACATTAATTCATTGGTATGTTTGATAAGGAAGTTTTGTCCCTTCTCCCAAATTTCTTTATTGACTCAATCATTTTTATATTAGAATGAACTCATAGATATTTATTGATTTTATTCTTTGATTTAAAACTCAATACTAACTTAATTTGCTGCTTAAAACTTTCCAGCTTTACCTTGGACTTAAAAAGGATTTTGTGAATTTGACCTCAAAGGCAAGGGAAGTAAAAGCAAAAATACATGAATGAGACTACATCAAACTGAAAAGCTTCTGCTCAGCAAAAGAAACTGTCAACAAGGTAAAGACAGAAACATCTGAATGGGAAAATAAATTTGTAAGAAACACTTCCGATAAGGGCTTAATATTCAAAATATATGAAGAACTCATATGACTCAATAACAACAAAAAAACAAATGATCCAATCAAAAAATGGGCAGAGGACCTAAACAGATACTTCTCTCCAGAAGACATACAAATAGCCAACAAATACATGAAAAGATGCTCGACATTGGTAGCTATTATGGAAATGCAAATAAAAAACACAATGAGATACCATCTCACACCTGTTAGAATGGCTAAAATCAATACGACAAGCAATAACAAATGTTGGAGAAGATGTGGAGAAAAATGATCCCTCATACACTGCTGGTGAGACTGCAAATTAGTACAGCCACTATGGAAACAGTATAGATGTTCCTCACAAAAGTAAGAATTGACCTACCATGTGATCCAGCAATCCCTCTACTGGGTATTTACCCCAAAGACTTGAAAACTCATATTCATAAAGATATTTGCATACCGATGTTTATAGCGGCATTATTCACAGTAGCCAGGACATGGAAGCAACCGAAGTGTCCTATGATAAATGATTGGCTAAAGAAACTGTGGTACATATATACAATGAAATATTACTCAGCCATAAGAAGAGTTGAAATACTGCTATTTGCAACAACATGGATGGAACTCGAAATAATCATGCTAAGCGAAATAATTCGGACAGAAAAAGTTGAAAATCACATGCTATCACTTACGTGTGGGATATAAACCTAAAAGCAACAAATGAGCAGTACAAACAGAGACTCATGGACATGGACTATAGACTAGTGGTTACCAGAGGACTATAGAATAGTGATTACTAGTGGGGTGGGGGAAGAGAGGGAAGATAAACAGGTTAAATATACGGGGGTAGGAGAAGGTGAAGTGGGTAAAGGAGATCAAATATATGGTAACTGAAGGAAACTGAATTTTGGGTGGTGAACACACAATATACTATACAGATGCCAAATGATAATGTACACCTGAAAATTATATGATTGTATCAACCAATGTTACCCCAATAAACTTAATTAAAAAAAAAAAACTTTCCAACTTTGGCCATTGGGAATAATTTCGCGTTGGCTCCTTTAGTCTTTTTGACATGCCCCCAAACTTTTTAAGCTTTTAAAAAATATCTTCAGTTACTATGAGATTATCATCTTAAATGTTATCTGCCTCATCCATTACTCCAAGGCTGGTCATTTTAGAAATATTTCTTTTTTTTAATTTTAGACTAACGGTAGACAAACTTTTTCTATAAATGACCAGGTAATAAATATTTTAGGATTTGTGGACCATGCAATCTGTTGCGACTATTCAACTCTGCTATTGCAGCACAGACATGAGGCTATGTTCCAATACAATTTTATTTACAGGAACAGCCAACAGGCCAGTTATGACCCATGGGCTGTAATTTGCTTACATTTAATTTAGACACAAGAAAGACTATAAAGTCAAAGTGGAAAAGACGATAATTCAAAAGACATGTTAAAAATTAAGTAAGTTTTATTTTAAATCTAATTTTGAGTCTTAAAACCAAAAGAATCAATCTACTTAAAAAAGAAAATTGTATCTGGGGAATAATGTCAGCAAGATGATGGAATAGGAGATCCCCAGCTTGCATTTTCCCATGAAAACAATGATCTGGCAACCATCATGGAGAAAGAGGATTTTGTAGAATTTTTGACCTAAGCAGGAGATTTCAAACTCATGGTGAAGTTTAAGACTGAGGATAGCTTCTTTGAGAAAGCACACCTACAGTCTGATGGTAAGCTCACCAAACATGGTCCTGGCTGTAGATGGAAAGCAGCCCCATTTGACTAAGAACTGGACTTCGGCCCTGCTTGGCTACAGTCCTGCCACCAAATCCATCTGCCAAGGGACCTGGGAGAAGCCACATCCATCTGTGCTCTCATTAATAGGTCCACCAACCATAGACCTAACTGCAAATATTGAAGTAGTCCTATGATCTTTGACTGTGGAACAATTTGATAATGTAGCTCCAGCACTGCTAAACCGTGGTCTCAGAGGCAGTTCTGTTTACTGGGAACTTGGCAGGAACTACACTTACTCACAGCCCAGGTAACAGACCTGCACATCATGGATTCAACTTCAGACCTGGCAGTAGACATGTGACACAGCTTCAGGTTGCAATCCTCAAAGCAACTTTGTGTCAGTGGACTTAGTAGCGGTTGGTCTTTACTTGTAGAAACCAATCTGTAAAGATATGAAGAAAAAATTGCTACTTCACATGCATGGACATCAACCCAAGGCTACATAGATCACACAGAATTAAGCAAAAATGGTACCACCAAAGGAAACTAATAAAATTGCCAGTAATAGATCCCAAAGAAATAGAGATCTATGAATTACCTAATAAAAAAATTTAAAATAATTGTTTTAAGGAAGTTCAGTGAACTACAAGAAAACACATATAGATAACTCAATGAAATAAGGAAGACAAATACATGAAAAAATATGAAGTTCAAAAAAAAAAAAAGAGAGAGAAAGAAAAAAAATCATAATAAACAACCAAACAAAGCATGGAGCTAAAAAATACTATGAATGAAATGGAAACTGAAATAGAGAGCTTCAATGTCACAGTCAAGTGGAAGAAAGAATTTGTGAACTCGAAGAAAGATCATTTGAACTTAGCCAGTCAGAAGAGAAAAAAGAAAAATAAATGAAAAAGACTGAAGAAAACCTATGGGATTTCCGGGCCATTATTAAGAGAAGTCATAAACACATTTTTGACTTCTCAGAAGGAGAAGGAGAGAAAGGGGCAGAAAGCTTATTTTAAAAAATAGTGGCTGAAAGCTCCCCAAATCTTGGGAGGTATATGAACATCCAGATTAATGAAGGTGCAGTCTCCAAACAGGATCAACTTAAAGACTATTATGAGACAAATTATAATCAAATTATCAAAAATGTAATGGCAAAGATAGCAGTAAGACAAAAGACAATATATCAGTACCCAAAATCATCAAATCACAAAAGAAGACAGCAAGAAAGGAAGAAATAAATAAAAGAGTCACAGAATAGTCAGAAAACAATGAGCAAAACACGGGATAAAGTCCTTACCTACCAATATTTTGTTAAGTGTAAATAGATTAAATTCCCCAATTAAAAGACAGAGAGTAGCTAAATGGATTTAAAACATTCAATGATATTCTACCTCCAAAAAATCATTTTATTTTAAGAACAAATCTAGGCTGAAAATGAAGGGATAGAAAAAGATATTTCATGCAAATGGTAACCAAAAAAAAGAGCAGGGGCTACTATATTAATATCAGACTAAACAGACATTAAGTCAAAACTGTCAAAAGAGACAAAGAAGGTTATTTTTTAAATTTTATTTTATTATTAGTTTCAAGTATATAGTACATTGGTTAGACATTTATATAGTTTATAAAACAATCCCCTAATTGCTCTTTCTCTCCACTGGCTCTCCACTTAACCATTACATTAATGCTAACTGCATTCCCTGTGCTGTGCTCTCCAACCCTGTGACCATCTATTAACTACTAATTTGTACTTCTTTAACCTTTCACCCATTCTACCAGCCCTCCAACTCCCTTCCTCTCTGGCCATCACCAGAATATCCTCTAGTTATGAGTCTGTTTTTGATTAGTTGTTCTTTTTGTTCCTTAGATTCCACGTATAAGTGAAATCATATGGTATTTATCTTTCTCTGTCTGATTTATTTCACTCAGTATAATAAACTCTAGGTCCATCCATGTCATTGCAAATTCTAGAATTTCATTTTTTTTAAATGGCTGAATAATATTACATTGTATATATGAACCATAACTTCTTTATCTAATCATCTATTGATGGACATTTAGGTTGCTTCCATATCTTCGCTACTGTAAATTATGCTGCCATGAACATACGAGTGCATATCTTATTAAATAATAATAAAAATATCAGTTAAATAGGAAAATCTAATAATTATAAACATACACATATGTGAGTGTGTGTATATATGCATGTATATGTATACGTATATACTTATGTATACATTATATATATATGTATATACATAAATAATTGCAACATCAAAGCTTCTAAATATATAAACCAAACATTGACAAATCTGAAGGGATAAATAGATAACAATATAATAATAGTAAGAGACTTTGATATCACACTCTATAATTGATAGATTCTCCAGAAAGAAAATCAGTGAAGAAACAAGAGAACTGAAAAACACTATAGATTAAATAGACGAAACAGATATATACAGTATTTTCTACTTAACAGAAAAAGTATACAAATGCTTGTCAAGTACATAACATTCTTCAGGATATATTTTGTTTTGTTGAAAAATCAGTCTTAACAAATTGAGTGTTGAACATACAATGCAATATATATGCAACATATTATTGAATTGTACACTCAAAACCTATATAATTTTTTTTACTGATGTCACCCCAATAAATTTAATAAAAATAAATTAATAAAATAAAATATGTCACCCAGTGTCATTAACTATTCTTACAGGCTTTGTGTCATACCCAGATTAATAATAATGTTTTGCATGATATCATTCAAATTAATGATGCACATACTCTATAAGACTGATAACTCAATTCTAGAAATATCCTTATAGTCTGGAATGGATCTATCCATCTTTAAGTATAGTTATTATACTAGGAATGGCTCCAGGTCAAGAAGTTATTGAGTCATGATAAAGTACAAAGGCACTGAACTCCGATTTTCAGGGTTCAAAGTATCAGTTGTGTTACATACCAGCTTTCTGGACATGTGCAAGTAATTGGTCCTTTTTTAAACAATATTTTTCTTTATTTTTCAATTATAGTGGCATAAAATATTATAGTAGTTTCAGGTGTAAAGCATAGTGATTAGACATTTATATAACTTATGAAGTGATTGCCCGGACAAATCTAGTACCAATCTAACACCATACATTGTTATTACAATATTATTGACTATATTCTTTATGCTATACTTTACATCCCCATGACTATTTTGTAAGTACCAATTTGTACTTCTTAATTCCTTTCCCTATTTCACTCACTCCTCCAACCCCTTCCCACCTGGTAGCCATTAAAATGTTCTCTGTATCTTTTAGTTTCTTTTTGTTTTGTTTATTTTGGTTGGATTGCAAATTGATACAGCCACTATGAAACACAGTTTGGAGGTTCCTCTTCTGGGTATTTACCCAAGGAAAACCAAAACCAAAACACTAATTTGAAAAGATATGTGCACGTTTAGGTTCACTGCAGTGCTATTTACAATAGCCAAGATATAGAAGCAACCTAAGTACTCATCAACAGATGATTAGATAAAGAAGTTGTGGTACACACACACACACAATGGAATATTACTCAGCTATAAAAAAGAAATTTTATCATTTGCGACAACATGGATGGGCCTAGAGGGTATTAACACTAAGTGAAATAAGTCAGACAAAAACAAATTCCATGTGATTTCACTTATATATGGAATCTAAAGAACAAAATAAATGAACAAACAAAATGAAAACAGATTCACAGATACAGAGAACAAACTGGTGATTGTCAGATGAGATGGGAATTGGGGAGCTGGGTAAAAAGATTAAAGGATTAAGAAGTACAAATTGGTAGTTACAAAATAGTCACGAGGTTATGGAGTACAGCATAGGGAATACAGTCAATAATATTGTAATGACTATGTACAGTGCCAGGTGGGCACTAGACTAATCGAGGGGTTCATGTCATAATCATATAAATGTGTAACCACCTTGTGATACACCTGAAACTAATAAAAATAATATTGAATGTCAACTTTAATTGGAAAATAAAAATTAAAAAAAATTCAGTAAGAAAAAAAGAATTTGATGACCTTGGTTAGGGTTGTTTACCTATAGTTGGGACATGTAGGTTGAAGCATACTGATGACCCCACCTAGCCTGCATGCAGTAACAGGTGCAATTTCCAAAGGAGAAGGAAAAGAATACTATGCAAACAAAATGACAGATGTCCAATACAGTATGTCTATGACATTTTCCACATGCATCATTCAGTTTGAATTTGACATGACAATAAACTTGATTTGATATGAGTAAAAGGGAAAATTCATATTTGGCAATATTAAATGTACAAAGTTAAGCAGTGAGGAAGCTTGGAGGAATTTAAGTTCAGGGGACCCCTGATTAAAGGTTATTTACACTCATTTATTAAGTCACAGATTATCATTTAAAAGTTATGAACATATATACATATATATTTAATTTTTATAGAATTTCTATCTTGAAAAATATATAATATCTCTCCTTCTCTGAAATATAAACTCTTGATGTTACTTTAGTTTCCTTTTTTTTTTTTTGTCTTTTACACTCTACTTTACACCTTAATTACCTAGCTTGAAATTCCCTTGGCAGATCTGAGAATCTCGGGAACCCAAAGAATAGGGTAAATATATATGAAAAATTAAGATTTGTAGAGAGCAGTGGATTATAATGAATTTGTGATTACTCAGAGAGAAGTTTTATGGTTTACAGGACACAAGATATTATTTAAATTCACATCCTAATATTTTTTTAAGAACACAAACACACACACACACACACACACACACAAAACAAAACACAGAGAGCAAAAGAGAGTAGATATTGAGTGACTTCTGTGCACCAGTGGCAGTGCTAGAAGCTTGAGAATAGTCATTCGAGAATAAGATTGAATAACAGATATGTCGTTTTTTTATTTAATACTCTTACTTAGACTTTTACTATGTAATTCTTTTACAAAATCATCATTTTCAATGGTTACAAATGGTGAGTTAAACTAAATCACTCTTCCATAAAGAGTTTTGATTAGAACAAAATACCATTCCTATTAACTGAATTGTATTTGTACAAGAAGTCTAATGAAAAGAATATAACCTATGGTGACAACTAGCCCTAGATTTGAGCTTTCTTATAAAATTTCACTCTTACATATGCAAAATGAAAATAACAATTCCTCTCTCATAGGGATATTGTGAGGATTGAAGCAGATCTTGTATGTAAAGTTCCAAGCACAAGGCTTGGCGCAATAAACAAAGTATTAACTTTTTTTCTCTAAGACATGTAGATTGTGGGCCTTTGAATAGTTAATAAATAAATGACTCTTCAGGCAACAGATGGTACATTTTTTTTTAATTTTAATCGTTCAAGCATTGCAGTATTAGGTTTGCATTGTCCTAAAAAAAAGTAGCAAAGTCACTTGAAAATAGCCAAGACTGCTTTAAACAGAACTCTAAATCCAAGTATTTACTTGATGGTGAAAGGGTTTCCTATTTAACTCATGTAGGGCAGAACGATGCTTAGAAAAACAAATTTCAATCTTCTATACTAGTTATTGAAAAATTTGTTTATAATGGTAATTTTGTTTCCATTTTTTAAAAAAAACAAAACATGTTTGTTCTTTTTTTTCTTACCTTGTTATAAACATTCATAAACCCTATCCTCTACAAACTGATACCTGCGTTTTCTGTTTATGTCTTTAAACATATTTAGTATTTTCTCTTAAAACATTTCCATTAAAAGTTCTTAAAATTCTGTATAAAAGGTCCACAATATAATATTATATGTTAATCTTTAAAATGGCTCTAGCTCACATGTTTTGAACACAAACAAGAATGACAATGCTGTGTTTTCAGATGCAGGAGGCTTACAGGTGTTATTTTGATAGCAGGAAAGAAAGTATGTTTTTAGGTTTGGAGTGTATGCCAGCTACAGAAATTAACCAGACTTAATTTTTTTTCCCTCACAAATCTCATAATGTTCAGAAACCAGCTAATGTTTAATTTTCACCATGTTACCATATAAGAAATATTTCCATATGTTCCAAGTCACCTGAAAAAAAAAAAGTATTTGGAAATCATGGAGATACTTATTACAAATTGATTGAATTATTGTGAGAGTCCATATTCATGGTCAGAGTTTACAGATTCAAACTTGGGCTTCCCATAACCATGTATATAGTTTTACTTTTTTATTACAGTGTGTGTTTTGGTATGTGTGTGCTTTCAGAAATTTTGTTCTCTCATCAAGAAGTAGAGATAAATCATTTAAAACATTAGTATATTGTAACACCATTAAATGCCAGCACAATTGAGCATTTCCAACTTATTAATGAATTCCATGTATAAAAGACCCCTTTGGTAACTTTTTCAAAAAGGAAAAGAAAAAAGTTGGAAAATGTAAATCCTTAAGAATGTTTCATCAGTAGTCCATGTGGTATACAAAACTAAGGAAAGGAAGACAATAATAAAATAGAAAAAAATATGCCTCTTAACATAAAAATCAGTTTTATACAATTTCTTTTTTAATTAAAAATAATAACTTTGAAGCAATCTCAAACTTATAGAGAAAGTTAAAAATATACTTCAGGGAATCTTATTTTCTGAAACTTTTGAGAGAGGTTATCAAGATTATATTCGTCAACCACTAATACTAGTTTAATTCATATTTCTTACAAACAAGAACTTTTTTTTGTTGTTGTTACAAGTAAAAAATCTTGTACTTAACTTTTCCAGTTCCTAGAATCAGTCATTTTTTCAAGCAGCCCTGGTTGCTTTCAATGCAAAATGGTAATTATAGGTTAGGATCTGAGCACTATGTATACTTACTGAGATGATTGAGATGCTGCTGCTCTAAGGCTTACCCTGCCAGTGAACAGGCTAGTGTATGTGTGTGTTAACGTGTATGCAAAAATAAATGAATAAAACTTTAAATATATATTTATTTACATATATATATATTTTTTTATTTTGAAAACTATAAGTTCATATCGATATCTTCAATTTCAATCTACACTATTTGGTTTATTCTAGTTTTACCCTTTCCATATTTGTATTTCCTTGCTTCCGACAGTGAAAAGCTTGGCTCCTGGTACACCTAAATGTATTTACTTTGATAAATTTCCCTGTATGTAATTAATTTCTGGACTTTGCCCTCATCCTTTCCCCTGTACAGTCCTCCTATGAAAATGCCCTTCTTGCCCTGTCTGTCCCTGAAACTCAAGCCAGGATGTTTCCTATATTAATGTCCCTCTCACCTTGCTTGGGCTATGATTCTCTGTGCCAGGCCACCTCCTTGCATATGCCCTCTTCAGCCATGAAGATGGAGCACTCATGAATGGGATTAGTAAATGCCTTAATAAAGGTCACGAAAGAGCTCACTTCTTCCTTTTGCTCTGTCATGTGAGGCTACAACAAGAAGTCATCAGTCTGTATCCAGGAAGAGGATCTTCAACAGAACTCAACCATGCTATCACCCTGATCACTTGGGAAAATTAATATTTGAAATTTATACCTCTATCTAAAAAGTGATACTACATTAAAAAAATACAAAAGTATATACAGTAAAAAATGTCTTTCTTCTCTGTATCAGTTCCATGCTCAGAAGATCATCATTGTAACTGTATTTATTTGTTTGTTTGTTTATTCGTGTGTATGTATACCTTTCTAGACAATTTTATAGTTTAAATCTGATTAAATTTGATATTTTGTATGAGTGATATTGAACATATCTTTTGTTTTGTTTTAAGTGTCACTGGTAGTTCTTTCTCTGTGTACGTTTTGTTAATCTGATTTGTACATTGTTTTTTTCATGAGCCATTTCCTTTTTGAATTGAAAGAGAATTTTATAGATTAAGAGAGCTAGCCCACCACTCGTGATATAAGTTGCAGTATTTTTCCCAGTCTATTTTTTAAACTTTATTTTAAAACTTATTCTACCGTAGAGTATTTCTCAATTAAAAAAAGAATTGTGACCACAGTTTTGCCACATTAGCAATAATTGTTCTGTGTCATCCAGAAATCCATGAAGACCTACTAAACATAATTGGAATCTCCTGTTATAATCAAATAAAACATGGCAAAATAAGTCTGAAACTTACTTAATGATGCATGTAATTGTTATTATACTTCATGTTAATTAGGCCTTAATTATACGTTCACGTAAATGACTTTTTGTATAACTTTTTGAAAAACCCCAAAATTAATTATAAGATAATTTTTTTCTTGTAACTGAATTAGTTTTTTTTCTGTAATAAGCAATATTAAGGACTTTTTTTTATTGTTGCATATATTTTCTCCTTGACTTGAATCTTATTGTTATTTTCATTTAAGTCCACCATGTATCTAGAAGGACACTAAAAAATCTGTTATTTTTACTCATTGTGTAAAAAAAGATCATGTTAGGGCTTTATACACACACACACACACACACACACACACACACACAAACACACACACACACACGATTGTGCTCTCATTATAGATATATACAGAAGTGATAGATACAGATATAGAATGCATGAAAAATGGCCTAAATTCAAAAGGTTTAATTACGTTCTCCATTTTTACATATTCGACTTTTATTAATTGAATTGATCTTTATACATTGTATCTTGAGATATTTGTCAAGAAAGAATGACCATTAAAGTTCAAGAAGAGTAAAAACATAATTTTGAAGAAAAATTGGTGACTAAGATAGCCTGATTTTAAGACTTAGTATAAAGCTTCAACAATAAAGCCAATGTGCTGTTGAAAATAAATAAATAAATCAATGAAGTGCAAAAGAGATTTCACAAATAGCCACACATGTGTGCCCAATTAATTTTGAAGGAAAGTGCAAAGACAATTCAATGGTGACACTAGAGAAAAAATAGTCTTTTCAACAAATAGTGCTTGTTGTAAGCAACTGGAACATGGATAATGAAATCAATATCTAATAAAAAAGCTCATTTTTCCAATAACTTTTTCCTATCTAACAACATCTTTTTACCCAAGCTACTAAGAAGCAAAAAATTTGATATTTAAAGTTTCACTTTTCTTCTTGATATGTCTCCTCTTTTGTAAATGAGAAGTGAGTCAATTTAAATGAGGAGAAAGTAATAAAGTAAGGGGTCTGTTGTCTGTGTCTATGGGTTTTGTTTGTCTTGTTTGCTTGTTGCTTTCAGTTTTATATACAGTTTAGTCATTATCTAACTGTAGATGTAAAGAGGGGAAGAGGGAGGTAGACAAAGGTAAAGGGGGTCAGATATATGGTGACAAAAGGAGATTTGACTTTGGGTGGTGAACACACAATGCAATATACATATGACATATTGTTGAATTGTACACTTGAAACCTATATAAGTTTATTAACCAATCTCACTCTAATAAATTTAATTAAAGAGTAAAGAGTTTGGATACTTAATTTGATAAGCATATTTTCAGTAGTGGAAATGTGTGCTTTGAAAAGGAAAAATAATTATATAAAATATAGAAAGTGAATTTTTCTTAATTAATATATTCCTCTCCAAATTAAGTACTGTAACGGAGGAGCACCAAGCCTGGAAATTGCACCTGGGTTTGGATATTCTGAAAAAAACACCAGGAAGACCAGAGGGTATAAGAAATGCTGTTGGTTATTCACGAAGCAGAGGAGCTTCAGCAGTGGCTGGTCAAAGCTGTAGGAAGAAAAACTGCTGCTGACCAAGTGAAGTAGAGTTTTTTATGCTCACAAGCAGAGGGAGGAGTTATCTCATTGAGGGAGCATTGGCCTTCTCAGACGGATGGGAGCAAGATGTGCTGTTTGGTTACAGGAGCAGATAACATCTATGGGAGCAGCAGAAAACATCCTTGGGAGTAGGCACTGCTGAAAGCTCTTTCTGTACTGCCTTCCTTGGGTGCTGGCTGGGAAACTATCAGTCTTCTGAATATGTGAGGGGGATACATTCTGAGTTAACTCTACAAGTATCATGATACAGTAGAGTCATGATACTTGATCCTTCACAAATACACAGATATTTATTGAGCACTTACTGGTGTACAAGGGGGTGTGCTAAGCACAATCTCTGGAACTGTTCTAAAAAAACAGGAGCACTGCTGAGATCACTTCACCCACTATGTGTATAGCCATTCTATCCACCACTAAAGATGGGTTTATAGATTTTGAAAACCTAGCATTTTATATTTTAATAAATTCATATTTTGCCCCATTTTATTTTAATCTGTGTTTGATGTATTGAAACTATGAGTATCAGGAATTCTAATACATGGCAAATTTTCCAATCACTTCTCTAATCATTAGTTGAAATACTATTAAGCAAAATTTTAAAAGGTTTGAACAGACTTTCACAAAAGAATATATGTGAAGAAATGTTCAACTCGATTAGTTATCAGGGAAATTAAAAGGAAAACCATCATTACACACCCACTAGAAAGGCTAAAAATAAAGTGACCATGCCAAGTGTTGGCAAGGATGCGGAACAACTTAAACTACCATATGTTGCCAGCAGCATTGTAAAATGGTAAAACCATTTTAGAAAATAATTTGATAGTTCCTTATAAAATTAAAGATACACTTACTCTATAATCTGGCTATATTACTCCTAGGTAGTTATTCAAAAGGAAGGAAAACGTATGTCCACACAAATATTTATACATGATTAAATCTTATACGTGAATTTTAATAATATTCATAATAGCCAAAAAATGGAAATGACCCAGCTATCCTTCAATTTGTGAATGGCTAAAGAAAATGTAACACATCCATATAATGTAACGCTAGTTAGCAAGGAAAAGGAAAGAACTATTGTTACACTCCATAACATGGATGGATCTCTAAAACATTATGATGAGCAAAATAAGCCAGATACAAAATAAAAGATACAGTATGATTCCATTCATATGAAACTCATGATATGGTAAATCTAAGCCATACTGATAGAAAACACTGTTTTCCTTGGACTGATGGTGGAGGTGGTGGTGGAAATCAACTTCAAAGTGGAACAAGGGAACTTTCAGGGTACTAGAAATATTATATAACTGGTTTGGAACTGTGTTTACAAGAGTGTATACATTTTTCAAAACCAGGAGAATTCTGCACTTAAAATGGGTGTTTGAAAAACATATATTATATATAAAATTTTGCCAACATTTTATAATAAATTTGCACTAGGAAAATTGATGTTATTTTCATTTAAAACACCTTTTTAAGACACTGTTGCTTAGAGATTATTTCTTCTTCTTCTTTCTTCTTGTTCTTGTTCTTCTTGTTCTTGTTGTTCTTGTTCTTGTTCTTGTTCTTGTTCTTGTTCTTCTTCTTCTTCTTCTTCTTCTTCTTCTTCTTCTTCTTCTTCTTCTTCTTCTTCTTCTTCTTCTTCCTCCTCCTCCTCCTCCTCCTCCTCCTCTTCCTCCTCTTCTTCTTCCTCCTCTCCCTCTTCTTCTTCCTATTCTCCTCCTCCTCCTCCCCCTTCTCCTTCTCCTCTTCCTCCTCCTTTTCCTTCTTCTCTTCCTTCTTCTTCTTCTCCTTCTTCTTTTACCTGTAAAAAAGAGTGTGTCCAGAACTTTAAAGGATCTAAGATTTTACTCAACTTGCAAGCTGATGAATTATCCTACCACAGTTTTATAGAAACTGGCAGAAGATTTCCAGGTTACAAAAAAAAGAAATTTTACTCATGTCAATAGCATTAGCCACAGTGCCAGCAGTTGTGACAATTCTCTAAGCCTCAGTTTCCACAGAGTGGTGTTAAGAGAGCCAGGTGATATCTGTGCATGAGTTACATTATAGGAAAAACTCTGAGCTTATATGATCTTTGCCCAGAATGAAGACATCTTTGGTGTATTGGACAATATACAAAACCACTCTTTGCTCTGGAGGGAGATATTATCTCTATCTTCTAAAGTGTTTCACTGTAAAAATATTTTTTTAATAGGTTGGAATAAAGACAAATAATATCTCTCCTCACAATACATGAAGAAATGTGAGAACCCCACAGAGAATCGACTCTTAACACTGTATGTTGTTAAGCCAATGCAAATGAGAATAGGAAAATGTTGTATGAAAGAAACTATATACTTGATTCAAAGAGTATTTTGACATATTGCAATTAGAGATATTGTCTTTTCATTTAACTGTTTGAAGAAGGATTATCAAAAAGTTTTACTTTTGTAGGTAGGAAATTTACTACTAGCCCATGATCCAAATATAAGCTCAAATGAAAATAGGTTTGGAGAGATGTAAAAGAAGACCTACTTTGGAAGAAAGGGAGCATGTCCAATCAATGAGTATTGCTCTTCAACTCTATATTCATTATTCTGAATGCACTGTCATTAAGGTCTAAGAAATAATTAACAAAAACTATTAGTGGTTTTGGAGTTAGACCTGAAATATTGAGAGCCCAGATGCAAAAACAATGCAAATAGTTCCTAAGAATAATTTTCACAATATGGCATTTCAGATGTTGAAACACATTGTGAATATTAAACCTATATCCTAAATTTATGTCTCTAAGATACTATTATCCCTAGGTCAGTGTGATTGAAAGTATAAGTAATGAAAACTCTCTCTCTTCTTGTCATGAATGAGAATTAGTAAATGTCATTTGGTTTGTGATAAAAGCCAACAGTTGTCTATGAATGATGTATTCTTTGTTCTGACTGATATTTAGTGCTTTATGTGAAGATAGAGTTTTACCACATTAAGATGATATTAGTTGTAGTTGGTTTGTGTTATTATTTATTTTTTCTTATCATTTAGTAGCAATCTCACTATCTCCATATTTATCACCTTTTTGTTGCTGTAATGAAGGATTTGAAAAAAATATCCAGATGAAACTGATTTAGAAACCATAATTAACATATAGCATGTTAGCATCTTAGAAGGAACCATTTGAAAAATAATAATTATTTTGTAACCATGAACTTGGTTAGAAGCCAGTTCATCAAGCAAGATTTCTAAAACATGGTATCTCTCACAATTTCATGTTCTACTTCTTTGTCTGTTCATGTAACATTAAGTATTTTCCTACCTAATTAGTATATATGTATTATTAAAGAATTTAAATTATAGGCGATAACATAACGTTGCTCAATGTATATACACTTTTTGTGGTACACTGTTTTATTTATTTTGGGTTCTATATATTTTATTTATTTATTTATAATTTCTATTAAATTTATTGGGGCGACAATAGTTAATAAAAATTATAGCTTTCAACTGCACAATTCAATAATACGTCATATGTATAGTGCATTGTGTGTTCACCATCCTTTAGCAACTACCAAAGTGTAAAGAAGAATACAAGTACTATAATTAAGATAAAAATAAAATGTTAAGTGTGGAGAAAAAAATGGCACATGATAGAGGCTCACCTCATCCCTCTTGCAACCAAATTAAAGTTGTGACAGGAACACAAACCAAACAGCAAGCAAAGTCGCCTGGGATCCAGAGGAACAGAAGTACTACAACTATAGAGAAAATTAAACAACCTGCAACGGTAAAAGATAAGGGGACGAGGGGAAGACGTGAGGCTGCCCGGTCCGAGCAGCTGAGCAGTCCTGAGGCTGCCACAGTGACAGCTGGCAGCTGCAGAGGCCTCTTAAAGGAGCCACATCTGCAAGCAGACTTTCACGTTGATGAATCTGCTCACTCTGAGCACCAGCACAAGGTTACCTGTTCCAGGGACACCAAGGACTTATAGGGGAACACTGAGTTTTCCAAGTGAAGGCCGGAGGTAGGGCTCACTTCCGACAGAATTGTTGGAGGTATCCATTGTTTCTCTGTTGAACCTGCCCTCCTCCTCCCAGTTTGTGGACTCAGCGCCACCATAGCTGAGATGTCATCAAACTGGAAAAAGGAGGTCACACTGCCCAGAATTCCCTGAAACTATGCTTCCGCCAGCTTGCAGCCCTACCCAAGCCACATTCAATTGGTGAGTCTGGTATTCCTTGCTGAGCAGCACCAAGATACACAGATGACAGCTGGCCTTGGTTTCTCGTGTGGCCTTTTGAGGCAACTATAAGCATAGTATCTGTGGATTGCTTGCTGAATCTTAACAGGTGTCCCCAGAGGGGCATAGGCTGGGGCTAAACGTGGCCTGCAGGTGAACCCCTCTCAGGACTGTGCCACTGGACACTTACTACACAAAGCTGTACTAATTAGACCGGGAAACATAGAAGCTTTGCTTAGTGCATACAAACAGACAAATAAAGGCAGCCAAATTGTAAGACAAAGAAGCAGAAATCATATGAGAGAACAAAGCAGAGATCCAGAAATAATGGAGTCAAGCAATCTAACAGATGCTGAGTTCAAATCACTGGTTATAAAGATGCTCAATTAATTTATGGGAAGGGTAGATGAATACGGTGAGAACGTCAACAAAAAATATTTAAAAAAAAAAACATAAAAACGGAAATGGAAATTATAAAAAAGAACCCGTCTGAAATGAAGAATGCTTTATCTGAGATGAGAAGTATATTAAGTGGAATAAACAAAGTGAATAAAGAAGATCAAATGACCCATATAAAGAGGATGGGAAAGCCAAGGACAGTCGATCAGAATGGCAAGAATAAATAAGCCAAGACTATAGTAAGAATTTAAGGAGCCTATGGGACACTATTAAAGGTAAAAATATCTGTGTCATTGGGATACCCAAGGGAAAACAAGATGTTGAACAGCTATTTGAAGAAATAATGATGGAAAACTTCCCTAACCTGGTGAAGGAAATGGACATAAAACCCCAGGAAGCTCAGAGAATCTCAAGAAGGCCCAACGAGGCCCACGCCAAGACACATCATAATCAAAATGCCAAAAGTTAAATACAAAGAGAGAATCATAAAAGTAATAAGATAAAAGTAGTTAGTTTCCTACAAGGGGGGCACCCATAAGAGTGGCAGTTCATTTCTTAAAAGAAATGATGCAGAACAGAAGGGTTTGACACAATATATTTGACATGATGAAAACCCAGGATCTACAACCAAGAATACTTTATGCAGCAAAACTATTATTTAGAGTCGAAGGATAGATAAAGAGCTTCCCAGACAAAAATAAACTAAAGGAATTCATCAACACCAAGCCAGTATTACAGGAAATGTTGGAGGCAGTTCTTTAAGAAGAAAAAACATGTATCCAAAACATGAATTAAGAATGGAAATGACTACATATTTATCAACAAGTACCTCAAATGGAAAAGAATTAAGCACTTTGACCAAAAGGTAGAGCGGCTGAATGGATAAGAAAACAAGATCCCTACATATGCTGTGTACAAGAGACTCACTTCAGATTAAAAGACACACACAGACTAAAAGGAAGGGGATAGAAAAAGATATTGCCTTGATGGACTTAGAGGTTATTGCGCTGAATGAAATGGGGTGAATAAAGACAAATATCACATGATTTCATGTACATGTGGAATCTAAAGACCAAAATCAACAACCAAAACAAAAATGGAAATAAACTCATAGATACAGAGAATCTTTTGAGAGCTAGATGGGAGGATGGCAATAAAGGCAAAGTGATTAAGAGGCACAAATGAATAGTTGTAGAATAGACATGGAGATGTAGTGTGCAGCATGGAGGAGATGGTTAATAATGATAAAATAAATATTTAAAGGGAAAAAAGGGTAGTAGATTCAGTGAGATGATTACTTTGTGAATTATGTGGATCTCTGATTCTTATGCTATACAACTGAAACTGATATATTATTGTAAGCCAACTATAATTGAAAGAAAAAAATCTCATTGAATTATACAATGTAAATATAAGAAACTAATTGTTTATTATACTTCAATAAAGCCAGAAAAAAATAAATAAAATTTTAAGGAATATAGAAGAACAAGAGATAGATTTTATCTTATAGAAAGCTTCATGGAAAGGCTGATATTTTAGTTGTATCTTGAAGGTTTGAGTATGTTTTTTTGTTTACTGTATTGATTGTTTACCATATTCAATATTTCTAGTGTTCAATGTTTACCATTCCATGAATACTGGGTGTGAGACAGGATAGAGAGATCACTGTGGCCAGGACATAGGTTACAAAGAATAATGTAGAAAATGAGATTGGAATGTTTCTTGGGCCAGGTCACATTGAATATTTCATTAAGGAGTTTTGACCTATTTTCCCACATAGTAGAGACTCAAAATAGTTCTGAGTTGAGTGATGATATAAACTTACCTGTGGACAATAACCCTAGTAAAAATAATAGAAAAGAGAGAAGCAATTGGAAGTTTTGGTAACATTCTAGGCATAAGTTAGTAAAGGCACGAAGTATGGTCATGGATAGGAGGGAAAGAAATAGATATAAAAGACATTGTAAAGATAGTAATTGTAGATTCCACTTTTTAGAAATTTTGCCTCTGAAGGGACAGAAAACAATATTTAGTGATTTTTTCAGGAGAGTTGAGTATGTTTATAATAACTTTAACTAAATAAGCCAACCATGAAATAGGTCGAACTACCACAAATAAGTACACATACCACCCCAAACTAAAGTTTAATAATTGGACAGAAGACTGGCATTATTTTCCAAAAACTCACAGCAAAGAACATAAATTAATTGTAGGAATTGATTCATGAATAGTGGTCTTATTAGAACACATGTGTCAACAATGTTTAAGTTTAAGATTCTGTGCCCTAACTTTTCATAATATCTTCATATTTCATTATCAAAATTCATAAATATTTAATTCTATTCATATTTAACCCATAAACAGACAGAAAGTCTTTTGGATGTCTGGAGACCAAAGAAAGATGAAATCTTTTTTAAATTAAATGTATTGGGGTGACATTGGTTAATAAAATTATATAGGTTTCAAGTATACAATTAAAAAATACGTCATATGTGTATTGCATTGTGTGTTCACCACCTAATGTCAAATTTCCTTTCGTCACTATATATTTGACCCCCTTTACCCTTATCTACCTCCTCAATCTTGCAATGTACATCTTTTTAACAAAGAATAATTTCAAATAGCTTGAAATCATATTGTTCAGAACTCTTTACTAGGAGGAAATAATAGTAACTATAAGCTGTGCAATACTATATTCTTATTGAGATAACTGCATAATTGACATGTGGGCTATTTTACAACCAGACATTTTATTGTTTTCACTAGGACTTGTTTCTTTGCTAAACTCTACATTCAACTTGGTTTCTTAATAAAATTTACCAAAACCAGTAAGACAGATATGAGATATCTATTATGTAAATTCAAAAGAGAATCAGTATGCTAATGAAAATATATTACAAAAGATTTATAAAAATAAAAACATTATATTCTAAATTTAAAAAAAAAATTATCTTAATTTCAGCTTTCCAAGTAAAAGTTATCCATTTATACACAAGTTGCCCAAATCTAAATATTCTTTCATATTTATCATATTATCACTTTTTATTCATTGTCTTTATTTCATATCCCCTGTCACTTCTCAAGAGAAAAACTTAGCACTGCTATTTTATTAATTATTTTCCATCTGTCATAGCTTTTTTGTGTCTCATTTTCTCTCTTGATCACTTCGTTTGTGTTATTTTTCTTTCTTGTGATTATGTTTTGATTTTTTTCTTATTTTTCTATTGTGTATTGTCTTTATGCATTTTCTTCATGTCTATGAAACTTAAAATGAAAATATAATAGTTATAAAAATTTATTTTAAGCTGATAAAATCTTAATCAATCACATAAAACTTCTCTACACATAGATGATTTGTTATTAATAAAGCAATGACATCTTTTATATTGTTTCCATTAATATATTTTTATAGTTATAAAGTCATTTTTATACTCTTGTCTCTTAACATCTCTATCAGAATTAACAGTGATTTATGCACTACCATTACAGTATTATGGTATTTTGTATTTATCTTATGATGTTTGGGTAACTATATAGAAAAAATAAAATTTGGTCACTACCTCACACCATACATAATAGATTATATGTTTATCATATATGTAGTCTTTTAGTGTGCAAAATACAAAGCAATACAATTTTTAGATGATTGGATAAAGAAGATGCAATACATATATACAATGGAATATTACTCAATCATAAGAAAAGATGAAATACTGCCATTTGTGACCACATGGATGGATCTTGATATTATCACGCTAAGAGAAATAAGTTAGAAAAAGTTGAGAATCATATGATTTCACTCATATGTGAGATATAAAACTGAAAGCAACAAATGAAGAAGACAAAGAAAAACTCGAAGATACAGACAATAGTTTGGTGGTTACCAGAAGGAAAAAGGGGAGGGGGGAGGTGAATAAGAGTAAAGGGGGTCAAATATATGGTGACAGGAGATTTGACTTTGGGTGGTGAACACAGAACACAATATAAAGATGACTTGTTATTGAATTGTACACTTAAAACCTTTATAATTTTATTAAGTAATGTCACTCCAGTAAATGTAATAGAAAAAGTTAAAAAAAAAAAAAAGAAATTGTCATTTGAAAAAAATAGCCACCTCTCCTAGTCTTTGCACACTTGCTCCACGCAGGGAAAGACATTTACTAATCAGCTTGGTATGAAGGATCAAGGTCCTCTCAGCTCATTATCTGGGACTTCATACTCCCTGGGGCTGTGCATGTGCTTTTCCTCAACTTCCTTGTATAGATAGCTACTTTTAAATATCTTAATTTACCTAAGAGTTTCACCCCTGCTTCTTCTCAGGGTCTTACATATTCTATTGTATTCTTCTCAATATAATTTCTTGTCTTTAGGTGCCCACAAGTATGCTTCCTCCCTGCTATTCCTGTGTGTTGTGGTACCCGTCACTGCTTCAGAAGCCTGCAATCTGATATTTGAACTATGCCACTATTTTGTTCTCTGAGTCAGATGTGACAGAAATCAGTGCCTCAAGCTGTCCACAGTCAAACCAGAGCATTGTAAACAAGTTCCAGTCTTTTCTTTCTGTCTCAACAGAGAAACTATGAATTGGGTAGCTTCCTCCTGACAGCACTGTGAGTGGGAGTTGGGCAAAGGTGGGCAAAATTTCCTACTGTCTTGAGTATGGATTTTTTTGGTTAGGCATTTACTTGGTTGTTGCAAATTTTAACTGGTTTCTAAAGTTCTCATAAATCTATTTTAGTCCATATTTGCTTTTATTTGGTGTTTCTGTGGGGGAACAAGGACCTGGAGTGTTCTAGTCCACTGTCTTTCTGATGTCACTTCATTGTAATGCTGTACAGGGTCTGTCTGATTCGATAGTAATATATCTTTTATGATGATTAAAATGCAACTTAGCGAGCACTTGAAATGTTGCTACAATGTTTAAGAAATTACATTTTAGATTTTATTTAGTTTTAATTAATTAATTTACAGTCCAATGACCACATGTTGTTTGTCACTACTTTAGTGAGCAGTGTAAGTCTAGGTTCACATTAGGGTGAGGGAGGAATAAAAAAATCAACTTTGAAGTTCTACCACATATCAATATGTTGATGATACTTTATCTTGGAGGCTATGGCATATGTATGGAAAATCACAATTCTGGACAACCACTATAACAAATATTATCCTCTTGTGCCCTTACAGAATGTTCTAATAATAAAAATAGATAAAGTGTTGAGAACTCATTTTCATAGAGGGCAAATACCAGACATTTTTATTACCCATTGATCTTAAGAAAACACTTTGCAATACTATTTCTTCAATGGAAGTTTGTGGAATTATAGAGGTTGGTCTATTGGGAAGGTAATTTAGCTACTTCGGTCCATTTGATTGTCATGCTCTTGATGTAATATGAACTCGGATGTAAAATAAATAGAACTGAATTTATGTCCAATTACTGGATTGGTTTTATCCTACTCAAAACATAGTTGAAATTTATATTTTCATTTTGTTTCCTTGACTGCCATTTAATAGAATTTGCCCAAATAAAACTTTACTACTTAAGTGGTATTAATAATAAAACCATATTTGTATGAGTTTTAAGATATAAAACATGTTTACTGCAGTATCTAATTTCTTATTCACAACAGCCCAGTGAAGTGGGCAACGCTGGTGACATTCTCATTTTACAAAGAAGCAAATATAGCTCTGGAATATTAAATAAACTAACCAATTTACTACTAAGCAGTATAAGAGTTGAGATTTAAACCCAGGTCTGTTGGACTCTAAAAACCAGTGTCACCACTTGAAACCATTTTGATTGATTAAAAATAAAGACTTTTATCTCAAAGTCAAACTGGATTTATTCTGAAGATTTAGAAAGCATCTTCGCTTTTCATATTGGCAAACTGTTTACAGTTTGTGGATTCATTTACAACTTTACCAAGACATTGCCAAAATATATTTTTTAATATATAAATACCCATATAGACAAATTAATTTAATCTTTAAATTCAAGTAAAATTTTAACTTCGGATTTTGAAATACTTTAATTTCTAAATTGTTTCATATTTAAGAAATGAAAAGAGCAACAAGATTTCCTCAAATGTGTTATTACTAGTAATGTAAATAAAAATAAATAAAATACATTAATTTTTTAAGGTGCAAAAAAAGCAAACAAATCAAACAAAAACATAATGAGGATGTCTTTGGAACATATTGACAAGACAAACTATCATATCGAATCTAAGTTGGAGAGAACATTAGAAGCTTTTATTTTTTTCCTCTCCTGTTAAGGTCTCTCCTATATATGGTTCCCGAAATCTTACTTGGATACTCAATATATAAAACAGATGGCCCCAGTTAGGATTTAGTTGAAGTAAGTAATGGGAAGCCTACTCTTTCTCTGTTACAAACACCATCTATTCCTTTTTTATTAAGAAAGCCTCCTTGACAAAATCTAAGACTTTAAAAAACACAGTTTGAAGTTTTTCCATTTATACCACCTTCCACAGGACGGATATTTTCAAAATATAAAGTTTGAAAATATTTACCTTAATTCTCTTTTTTTAAAGTCTTAGTCTATTCAATGACTTGCCATTGTGTTCAGGAACTTTTATACTAGTTTATCTTTTCCTAGAAGCTATTCAGTTTATTAATTTCTCTCTTAATATTAGGTACTCAAAAATGAACAGATTACCTCAAATATCAAATGTGAACTGACTTGAACACAGATAGCTTTCCATTTTCATTGTTTTTATTTTTGTTACTTTGGATTATCTTTCTTATCATATGGAGGGATACTGTTTATTAAAAATATTAGGGAGACACTGCTTACAAAATTGATGTTTCAAGTGTATCATTCAACAAAAAGTCGTATATAAATTACATTGTGTGTTCACCACCCAGAGTTAGATTCCCTTCCATCATGAAATAGTTGAGCCCTTTTATCTTTATCTACCTCTCCCCTCTCTGCCTTCCCTCTGCTAATCACTAGTCCACTGCCCATGTCCATGAGTCTCTGTTTGTCATGTTCATTTGTTGCTTTTAGATTTATATCCCACGTATATATAACATCATGTGGATTTCAACATTTTCTGTTTGGCTTATTTCACTTAACATAATTATCTCAAGATCCATTTATGTTCTCACAAATGGCACTAATTCACCTTTTCTTATGGTTGATTAATATTCCATTACATATATGTACCACCTCTTTTTTAGTCAATCATCTGTCATAGGATACTTCAGTTGCTTCCATGTCCTGGCCACCATGAATAATGTTACTATAAATATTGGGCTGCATATATCTTTGCAGATAAATGTTCTTAGGGTTTTTTTTGGGGGGGGTGTAAATACACAGATGAGGGATTGCTAGATCATATAGTAATTCAATTCTTAGTTTTTTGAGGAAATTCCATACTGTTTTCCATAGTGGCTGAACCAATTTGCATTCCCACCGGCAATGTATGAGGGTTCCTTTTTCCCTTCAATCTCTCCAAGACTTGTTATTAATTGTCCTGTGGATCATAGCAAATTTACCAGGTGTGAGATGGTATCCCATTGTTTTGCATTTCTCTAATAGTTAGTGCAGTCGAGCATCTTTTTTATGTCTGTTGTCTATTTGTATGTCCTCCTGGGAGAAGTGTCTGTTCAGGTCTTTGCCAATTGTTTAATGGGATTGTTTGTTTTTATTGTTGTTGTTGAGTTGTATGAGTTCTTTGTATATTTTGAATATTAGGCCCTTATCTGGGGCCTTGTTTTCAAAAGTATTCTCCCATTTGGATGGCTGCCTCTTTGCCTTGTTGATGGTTTCTTTTTCTGTGCAGAAAATTTTAATCTGATATAGTCTCATTCATTTATTTTTGCTTTTACTTCCCTTGCCTTTAAGGTCAAATTCATAAAATCCCATTTAAGTCTAAGGTCTATAAGTTTAGTACCTATGCTTTCTTCTAAGCAATTTATTGATTCATGTCTTATATTCCGATCCTTAATCCATTTTGAGTTCATTTTGGTGTATGGAGACAGACAACAGTCTAGTTTCATTCTTTTGCAGGTGGCTTTCCAGTTTCCCATCACCATTTATTGAAGAGTCTTTCCTTTCTTCACTGTTTGTTTTTGGTTCTTATGTAGAAAATTTTTTGCCCATATAAACATGGGTTTACTTCTAGACTCTCAATTCTGTTCCACTGTTTCGTGTGTCTGTTTTTCTCTCAGTATCATGCCATTTTGATTATTGTCACATTGTATTACAATTTGAAGTCGGGCAGAATGATGCATTCAGCCTCATTCTTTATTCTCAGGATGACTTTGGTGATTTGGAGTAATTTGCGCTTCCATACAAATCTGATAATTTTTTTTCTATTTCTTTAAAAAAAATGCTGATGGGATTTTGATTGGGATTGCATTAAATCTGTATAATGCTTTAAGAAATAAGGTCCTTATAACTATGTTGATTCTTCCAACCCAAGAACACAGAATATTTTTCTATTTCTTTGTGTCTTCCTCAATTTCTTTTAATAGTGTCTTATAGTTTTCAGTTTATAGGTACTTTGCATGCTTCATTAGGTTTATTCCTAGGCATTTTATTCTTTTTGTTACACTTTCAAAAGGATTTTTTTTTAATTTCTTTCTCTGAAAGTTTATTATTAGAATATAGGAAAGCTATGGATTTTTTTTAACATTGATTCTGTATCCCGACAATTTACTGTGTTTGTTTATTATGTCTAATAGCGCTTTAGTGGAGCCTTTAGGATTTTCTATATAGAGAATCATGTCCTCTGAAAAAGTGACAATTTGACCTTTTCATATGGATGCCTTTTATTTCTTTCTCTTGCTTGATCGCTCTCACTAAGACTTCCAAATTTATATTGAATAATAATGATGATAGTGGACAGCCATGTTTCATTCCTGATCTTAGCAGAGAGACTTATAGTTTTTCACCATTATGACGTTACCCGAGGGTTTGTCATATATGGCCTTTATTATGTCGAGATTCTTTCTGTATGCATCTTATTAAGTGTTTTAATAATAAATGGGTGCTATATCTTGTCAAAGGCTTTTTCTACATCTCTTGATATGATTATATGATTTATGTTCTTTATTTTGTTTTTGTGCTGCATCACATTAATGAATTTGCGTATGTTAAACCATCCTTGTGGGCCTGGGATGAAGCCTGCTTGATAATGGTATATAATCTATTTTTTTTAGTTGACTTTTTTTTCTGGCTTTATTGAAATATTATAGACAATCAGTTGCTTGTATTTACATTGTACAATTCAATGAGATGTTTTTTTTTTCATTTATAGTTGGCGTATAAAAACATATGTTTCAGTTCTACAGCATAGTGATTAGAGATCTATATAACTCACAAAGTGATCACCCCACTAAATCTACTATCCCTCTTCCCCCTTACATATTTATCGCAACATTGTTAACTATTTTCTTAATGCTAAATTTTATATTTCCATGTCTATTTCATAACTATACATTTGTACTTCTTAATACCTTTGCCCTTTTTTGTCTTGCCTCCCAACCCCCCTCCTATCTAGCTGCCTTCAAAACAGTCTCTGTATCTATGAGTTTATTTCTGTTTTTGTTGTTGTTGTTTATTTTGTTCTTTGTATTCCACATGTATGTGAAATCATGTGATAGTTTTCTTTATCTGATTTACTTCTTTTAACACAATAACCTATAGGTCCATCAAGGCAATATTTTTTCCATCCCCTTTCTTTTAGTCTGTCTATGTCTTTTAATCTGAAGTGAGTCTTTTGTAAGTAGCATATTTAGGAGTCTTGTTTTCTTAACCATTCAGCCACTCTACCTTTTGGTTGGAGCGTTTAATTCTTTTCCATGCGAGGTACTTGTTGATAGGAATGTAGTTCTTACCATTCTTTATTCTTGTTTTTGATACATGTTTTTTATTCTTAAAGAAGTCTCTCCAACATTTCCTTTAACACTGGCCTGGTGTTGATAAATTCTTTTAGTTTATTTTTATCTGGGAAACCCTTTATCTGTCCCTTGACTCCAAATGATAGCTTTGCTGGATAAAGTATTCTTGGTTGTAGATCCTGGGTTTTCATCACAACGAATATATTATGCCAAGGCCTTCTGTCTTGCATAGTTTCTTTTGAGAAATGAACTGCCACTCTTATGGGTGCTCCCTTGTAGGTAACTAACTACTTTTCTCTTGTCGCTTTTAAGATTCTCTCTTCGGCATTTTGATTATGATGTGTCTTGGTGTGGGCCTCATTGGGTTCCTCTTTCTTGAGACACACTGAACTTCCTGGGGTTGCATGTCTATTTCCTTCACCAGGTTAGGGAAGTTTGCCATCATTATTTCTTCAAATAGCTCTTCTTATTTTTCTTCTCATAACCCTACGACATGGATATTTTTACTTTTAATAGCGTCCCATAGGCTCCTTAAATTCTTATTATAGTCTTGGCTTATTTATTCTTGCCATTCTGATTGAGTGTCCTTGGCTTTCCAATCCTCTATATCAGTGGTTTGATCCTCTGCTTTATCTACTCTGTTTATTTCAGCTAATATACTCTTTATCTCAGATAATGTGTTCTTCATTTCTGACTGGTCCCCCTTTGTAATTTCCACTTCAATCTTTGTTTTTAATCTCTTTGTTGAAGTTCTCACTGAATTCATCTATACTTCCCCTAAGTTCATTGTGCATTTTTAGAACGTGTTTTGAACTCTTCATCTGTTAGATTTCTTGACTCCATTTTTTCTGGATCTCTGTTTTGTTCTCTCATATGATTTCTGCTTCTTTGTCTTCACATTTTGGCTGTCTTTCTGTGTCTGTTTCCATGAACTAAGCAAAGCTCCTAAGTCTCCCGGTCTTATTAGTGTGGATTTGTGTAATAGATGTCCAGTGGCACAGTCGTGAGAGGGGTTCAGATGCAGGCCAAATTTAGCCTTAGCCTGTGCCCCTCCGGGCCACCTGTTAAGATTCAGCAAGTAATCCACAGATGCTGTGCTTATAGTTGCCTCAAAAGGTCACACTGGAAACAGAGGCCAGCTTCCACTAGTGTGCATCTAGCTGCTACTCAGCAATGAGCACCTGACTCACCAAGGACACAGCTGAATGTGGCTTGGGTATAGCCATGAGTTGGGGGGCAGAGTTTCAGAAAATCTTCTGGACAGATCTACCTCTGTTATCCAGTTTGATGATGTCTCGGCTTCTGCGGTGCTGTGTCTACACACTAGGAGGTGGGAGGGCTCAACAGAGGAACAAGGATACTGATGCAGTTCTGCCTGCGAGAGAGCCTTGCCCTGTCTTTCACTCTGACAAGTTGGCATCCCCATGTAAGTCCCTGGTGCCCCTTGAGCAGTATACACGGCTCTGGTGCTCAGAGCGAGCAATTCTGTCACCAGAAAAGTTGCTCAGTGACACAGCCCCTTTAAGATGCATTTGCAGCTGCCGGCCATAATTGCCATAGCCTTAGTCCTAGTCAACCACTCGAGATCAGGCAGCCTTGTGTCTTTACCTCGTCCTACCTCCTACTGTTGCTTGATGATTTCTTATTTCTTTCCCTAGTCGTAGTGCTTCTGTTCATCTAGATACCAGTTGACTTTTCTTGCTGTTTGCTCTGTGTTTCTGTCACAACTTTGATTTGGTCGCAAGAGGGATGAACAAAGTCTCTATCATCTACTCCATTTTTCCCCATTTTGCATCTGTGTTCATGATAGATATTAATCTGTAGTTTTCTTTTTCTTTTTCTTTTTTTTTCTTTTCTTTTCTTTTTTTGGTTGTTGTTATTTTTACCAGGTTTTGGTATCAGGAAAATGTTGACCTCATAAAATTAATTAGGAAGTAGTGCCTCTTCTTCAATTTTTTGGAAGGGTTTGAGAAGAATACATACTAAATCTTTGAATATTTGATAGAATTCAGTGCTGAAGCTTTCTGGTCTTGGACTTTTACTTTTTGGGTAATTTTTGATGATTCTTTCCATTTCCATAGTGCTGATCAATCTATTTCGATTTTCCAGTTCTTCATGATTCAGTCTAGAAAGTTTGTACCTTTCTAAAAACTTGTCCATTTTTTCCGTTATTAAATTTGATGTCATATAATTTTCATAGTATTCTTGTATGATCCTTTGTATTTTGGTGGTATCTTTTTAACTTCTCTTTCTTTCCTGATTTTGTTTATTTGTGTCCTTTCTGTTTTTTTTTTTTTTTAGTGTGTCTCAAAGAACCAGCTCTTTCTTGCATTATTTTTTTATTGTCTTTTTGTTCTCAATTTCATTTAATTCTGCTCTAATCTTTAGGTTTTTTAAAATGTAATGTTACATTGTTTATTCGGGCTTATTCTTGTTTCTTGAGATAGGCCTGTAATGATATGAAATTTCCTTTATTACTGCTTTTTTGTGTCCTCAAAATTTTGATATGTTGTACTTTCATTCTCTCTTGTTTTTATGTATCTCTTGATCTCTCCTTTCATTTTTTCTCTGACCCAAGTCATTTTTCAGTAGTATCTTGTTTAATCTCCATGTATTTGTGGTTCTTCCTGCTTTCTTTTTACAATTGATCTTCAGTTTCAAAGCATTATGATCAGAGTATATTCTTGGTATGATTTTAATCCTCTTAAATTTGTTGAGGCTAGTTTTCCCCCTCCCTCAACATACAGTCTATCTTTGAGATTGTTCCATGAACACTAGAGAAGAATTTATATTCTGATGTTTTAGACAAAAGGCTCTGTAACTGTCAATTATGTGTCGTTTAATGATGATATTAATTGATGCTTGTGTACTCTGCATTTTTTTTCAAAAAGAAAATTTATTAGGTAGTAATTATTCTTTAGCAGATTGATAAGAAAAGGTTTTACTTTTGATTTTGAGTAGTTGGTGTCCAAGCCTCTTGGGTCTCTGCTTTGAGGCTAAAAGTTTTCTTTTCTCTCTGGTAGGCTGTATACTTTCTTTGAAATTAGGTCAGCTCAGTCCCAGGGGTCCACTTTCATGAAATGATGCAAAGGGCGATCGGGGTGGAGCTCTGAAGAGGTCCTTGTTAGGTAGCTATTCAGACATGAGAAGTAGGGGAACAAAGGGACAGATACCCAGGCTAGGGACCAACCAAAGAACACCCCAATGGTAGTAAAATTATGGGTGAACACAAGCACACTAGGCAGAGTTACATACACCCAATTGTCAGTCAAAATGATCTCACTTGCCAATCACCTAAGCATACCTTAGGAATCAACCATCATGGCCCAAATATAATTCAGAGATTCCCACTTCTGGGTTGTTGTTACAACACTCTTTTATAGCTCTCATCGCTAAAACCATGTGTCTCCTTGGAGCATGGTTTGTCTTTCTAAAATATACTTTTAATAAATGTTTTCTAAATCTCACTGACCTGTATTTCTTCACTGTGTCAATGAGGGAGAACCAAATAAAAATGTCAATTACACTTCCGTGCCAGTTATCCTCCCTGCCATTTGGGCGACACCGGAGTTCAAATTGCCCCCAGTGGTAATGTCCTTAAGTTCCTTTACTGCCCCAACAATCAGATGCAATGTTCCACTGCTTCCTTCAGACTTATCATGACTAGGTGGGAGTGGGGTTAATTAGGAGAGGCCTGGGTGCATGTGGCTGCTTCGTTTCCTGTAGTGCTGCTCCCAGGTTTCAGCTGTCTTGCTTCAATATCTCAGCACCTGTCTCTGATGTTGGCTATAGTGCATGTTTCAATACCAGTTGTGCAAATTCCCCTGGGGCTCAGCAGAGATAGCTCTGAGAGGATATGGGGTGAGGAGAGGGCGCACTCTGGGTTGGGAGGGTCATGTCCAGGTTCCAATGACTCAGCCTCCTGCTTGGCAAGGGCAAGTATTGAGACACAGATGTCACTCCTCTGCACTCAGTAGCAGCTCTACTCTTTCCCCTGATTCCTGGGCTCCACTGAGTGGAACATGCTGATCACTCAGGCAGCACCGTTCTAGTAAACTTTTCTCCCCCTTCTCCTGCAGGGAGCTCCAACTGTATGTGGCAGTTCCTTTGTTTCTCCCATTCTACCCTCCAGACTGGCACGATTCTGACCTTTTGATGCTCTAATGCACAGATCTCTCAGACGTTCTTGTGTGCAGGTTGAGTGTTATTTGTTGAGTTGTAGATGTTCAGCTTGTTATTTCAAGGGGAGAGATTTGGGGAAATCCCTCATGGTGCCATGCTTCTACCATCATTCCCACACTTTTATTTTTAAAAATTTCTACAATTTATTGTTTGAAGTTTTAGATTGCATTAGCTTCAGGGTAGATCTTCACAATATTGACACATACTGTGATCTAGATTGAGTGAAACTCCAAAATCTTTTTTCTTAAATAGGAGCTCTTTAAAAAAATAAGTTCTTTGCTCTTACAAAGGGGTGCATTTGTGATCCCATAATAACAATGGTTGCAATAAAAAGAATGACGATGATAAATAATATGGGAATCCACATTTACTCAGTTCTTATCATGTGCCAGGTTCTGGGCCAAGCATTACGAATGTATTATTTTATCTAATTTTCAAAGTAATCATTAGAGATATAGATACTAGCATTATTCCCATGTCACAGATGAAGAAAATAGAGAATAAGGTTAAACAACTTATTGAAGACCACACAGCTAAGAAGTGTTACAACTTGGACCAAAAAAAAAAAAAAAAATCTATCTGTCACTAGAGTTCAAGCCCTTTATTACCAATGTTTAAAGTAGAAATTTTAAGGTACATTGAAATACTATAAACAATGAGAATGAGCAAAACCCTAGTAGTAAATTAGAAGAAAAGAGAGATTATAGAGAAACTAGAGAGACTGTTACTTCTAAAGAGAAGGAATGTTGATTGTACAGATAGACGAGGGGTGAAAAAGGGTTGAAAATATTAGTAAAAAAATTAGTAACTATAATCTGAGTACAAACCACTCCACACTAATCATGCTACCAATAATGTTTTTGCTAAGGTTCCTAATAAAATTTGTGCTGCTAACTCCAGTGAAATTATTCAGTATTCATTTTACCTCACATCTCAGAATCATTCAAAATGATTGTTCAATCTCTTCTCAAAATTCTTCCTTGTCTTGAGTTTTGTGAACTTAAGTGCAGAGCTTCATCCATATTACTTGTTTTTGTTTCATATGGCTTACCTTTCAGCTTACAAAAAATATTTGGGTTGTAATCTTATTGTTTACTTATTAGATATCACTTCAAGATTCTTGACATGAGTCAATTTAAGAATGAGACACTTCTAAGATATATATTTTAGGCATAACTTTTATATAAAATATAGAGTTGGGTTTTTTGATATGATGAAGCATGATTTTTTTAAATAGGTGAGTTACCTACTTATATTTATGGAAGCCAGTCTTGTTTGGTCTTAATTCTGTCATCATGTCATGCATTCTGTTTTTATTGCTTCTATTAAAAAAAATTACATTACAAAAAGAAATGATGAGGCAGTAAGTTCTCATTTAAGTATTGGGTTTTAAAAATTGGATGATATAGAGTCAAGGATATAGAGTCAGTGTCATACCATCAGTCCTCTGACCAAAACCAATAATAATAATTAATAATAAAATAATAATAATTAATAAAACAAGTCAACAGAAAATAAGATAAAATAAAAACAGTAATATTTGTCTGACATCTACATTATTTGTATTTAACAGTATAAATTCTATCAATTTGCTAATGCCCTATTTTTTATATTTTATGTTAAAAGATATTTTAATACACTATTATATAAATGTTTTCTTGACATTTAGATGTTTTATAGCCAAGGTGATCCACTGATGTTTATCATGCAAGTCACTCTGTTTTCAAATAATTTTAGTAAGGCATGGATATTTTTTAACTGATGTCAGCTTTGAGTGCTTGTCTCTGTCTTTGCTAACATATCAAGAGCTATCTATTTGAAAATATTTTTGTGAGATTTATGTCAAGCTCACTCATTTATAGTTTCTCTTTTTCTTTTATCTTTCTTTTGATATAAATCTTATTCCCTAGGATTTTTCAAATATCATGAATAGCAAATAGGAAATCTCATCCTTAAATCATCACAGTGTTCAAGAATCTAAAAAATTAATCGAGATAGAAGCATTAATATTATTTAGAGTTGTAATATATTTTATTGCACTTTAATTTCACTATACTTGACTTGTTTTTATTTTCCTTTTCCAGTTAGTAATAATCATTAATCGGGTAAATAAAAGGACCTGGGTAGCTAGAGTATTTCTGCTTCCTCATTCATTCATTCATCCAATATGTATTTGTTAAGCACTTATATGTTAAGCACTTAATGCTTAAGTTACTTTAGTGAACAAAACAAATAAGCCCTCCTGCCCTTCATCTATTTACATTAAATTATGCACCTCAATCAGCATCTTTATCTTCTTTCATTTTTTTTTTGCAAACATAAATAAAAATACCTTTATTTTGGCCTTACATATTTTTCAGTATCTTTAACCATATTGAAAATTTGCATTTGTCAGACACTCTTTTGGTTATTTTTACTTTTTTTTGTATTTGTGCTTATTTGTGCGTGTGTCTCTCTCTCCATCTATCCATTGAGAATGTATTTTAAAAATCTGAGCTCATTGGAGAGACTCCTCCATAAGATATTCTGGTCTCTTTCTTCTTAATCAGCGTAATTTACTTCTGTTCCTAAAGAATCTCCTGAAAACTTTATTATTATTAAATCTCTTAGTGTGACATTAGTTAATAAAATTATATAGGTTTCAAGTGTACAATTCAATAATACATCATATGTATATTGCATTGTGTGTTCACCACCCATAGTTAAACATTAACTGAGAAATTTCCATGCTTGTGTTTGTCTTTGCTCTTTTTCTTAGAAAGCACTTTTTAAATCAGAGTTGAGTCCAAGGCCAAATATATGTTTTGGCTTTCCTGGATATTTTACAATGTGGTTCTCATGCAACACCACTGCAGTAAATGTATATTTTAAAGGAGAAAATTTGTATTGTAAAAGAGCATTCTGCTTTAAACTTGTAAAGAAAAAAAGAGTAAGGCGGGAATTTTAAAGAATATAAGGAACAAAGCATATAGATTTAACCCCTTCTCAGTAAGAATCCAGATAACAGGATATTATATAATGATCGTTGCTCTTATAAATGAAATCAATGGGCAAAACTTAATCAGGAAATTTGATGGAATATTTAGATCTTATGTTTCAAGTTTGTGCACAATAAGGATACATGTGCAAATGATAACCATAAAAAGTTTTTCGCCAACTCTTATATTAGTAGAAACCCATGGATAGATGAGCTATCTAATTGAACAGACAGTAAATTAGGAAAACATGTAAGACAATAAACTGAACTAAAAAGCAAAACTTTAGCTATTAAAAAAGGTTGTTGAAATTGTAATCATGAAGGGCAATTTAAGAGATAGAGAATATAAAATAATCACAATACAGATTCTAAATAAATAATGAAGGAACGTACAGGAGGAATGAAATGAGCTGAAGAACTCATTTAAAAATGGTCTTGGTGGGGAAAAAATATCATGGATTGTAAATCCAACTGAAAATGGCTATTTTCATTCTGCTTTTATAGCTAGCAAGATAATAGATCAATTCATAGATGATAAGAAAAGTTAAAAGTTATAATTTACAATAAAAATGATAAAATTAGATGCTGAAATATTATTTTAATGAATATAAAATAAAATGGAAAGGTAGTCTAAAATCTTCTTTTAGAGAAATGTTTATAACCTGTGCACTTAATTATTATTATGGTGTTACATGAAGCTTGGTGGAAAAATGAACTAATTTTTTTTAACATCTCTTCAGAGTAGGGAAAAAATGGCACTGGAATAACTGGGTATTCATAAGGAAAAAAACAAAATTAGAGCTTTATTCATATCTTAAATACAAGTCAATAGCATGTGGTTTAAAAGCATTTGAAAAAGAGAAGTTAAATACTTTTCAAAAAAATAAGAGAATATCTTTATGTTTTCAATAGAGTGAGGAATCTATTAAATATGACATAAAACATATTTGACTACATTAAAATAAATATCTGTAACTTACAAAATCATATAAAACATTTAAAAATCAGTAATAGACTGAGAAAAAAACATTTCAAATATGTATAATCAATAAAGGATTAGTATGTATGCTACAGGAGAAAATATAGTCAATTAATATATGAAAATATACTCATTATCACCAATAATCAAGGAAATATAAACTATAGTTAGATATCTTTCAAAACTAACAGATTGGGGGTAAAAAAACTAAAAACTTGGCAAATACAAATCAGGCAAGGATGCAGAAAAATAGGAATTTTCATGTATGACTATCAAACGTATATATTGATATCACCGTTTAAGAGAGTAAATTTGCATCATCTGGTAAAGTTGAAAATGCTCACATCATTCAACTCAGAATTTCTATTTCTAGGTATATTCTTGGTAGTACTACACATAATTTTGCAATGGCAAATTATTTGAAATAACAAATGCCTATATTAGTTTATGTGCTGCCAAAGCGAGCACAACAAATGCCTACATTAGGAAAATATTCTGTGCAATTTTTATACTGTGGAACTATACTAGAAGTTAAACAAACAAACAAACAAGCGAACAAACAAACAAACAACAAAAAAACCTAAAATTGCATATAAGCACATGGTTAAATCTTTAAAGTGTAAGTTTCAGCAAAAAAGAAATGATAGAGATTATGCTATTAATATAAAGTTATTTTCTCCTGTTTGTTAAAGAGCTGGATTTTGCTTATGAACCAAATTGCTAAACATTTTCTTTTAATAAATGTGTTAATCACATTCACAGATGTCAATATGACTGGTCTCAAATCCGTCATGTATTTTTTGCCTTAATGACTACATATATATGTTACATAAAATATGTTTCTATTAATGTGTTCTCTTTGCTCTTTTATAAAATCATTTTAATATATAGGAATATTTATATTTTGTCCCAGTGGTTACTTTTCTCCTTACACATTTTTGTCCCTAGATTAAGATACTGACATATAACATTGCAAGTTTAAGGTATACAGTATGATGATTTGATACACATATATATTATGAAATGATTACCACAATAAGGTTAGTTAACATTTCGACTCCCTCACATAATTATCTTTTTTTTTTTTTGGTGGTGGTAACATTTAAAATTTATTCTCTTAGCAACATTCAAATATAAAATACAGTATTATAGTCACCATGCTGTACATTAGAGATCCAGAACTTATTCATTCTGTAACTGGAAGTTTGTAACCTTTGACCAACATCTCCTCATTTCCCCCACCCGCAGCCCCTGACAATCACCATTTTACTCTCTATTTTCTGAATTTAGCTGTTTTTGATTCAACATATAAGTGAGAATATGTAATATTTGTTTTTATTTGTCTGACTTATTTCACTTAGCAGTAATGACTCAAGGTCTACCCATTATGAATAATTGAATTTTGGCCTGTAGTTTTCTTTTCTTATACTGTCCTTATATGGCTCTGGTACCAGGGTAATGCTAGACTAGTAAAATGAGTTTGGGAGTGTTTTCTCCTGTTCGATTTTTTGGAAAAGTTTTGTTAATCCTTCTCTAAAATTTTGGTAAAATTTACCAGTAAAACCATATGACCCTGGGCTTTCTTGGCAGGTTATTGATTAGTAATTCAATCTCATTTTTCATTATTGGTTTGTTTAAATTTTCAATTTATTTATGCATCTTGATAGGCATGTATATTTGTAGAAATGTATCCATTTCTTCTAAGCAATTATTTTTTGGCATGTAATTATTTATAGTAGTCGTTAATGATCCTTTGTATTTCTGTAGTAACAGTAGTAATGTCTCCTTTTTCATTTCTGATTTTATTAGCTTTTCTTTTTCCTTTAATGTAGCTAAAGTTTTGCCCATTTTGCTCAACTTAAAAAAAAAAAACAATTAAACAAAAAAACAAAAAACAAAATAAACAAACGAAAAAAAAAACAGCTCTTAGTTTCATTGATTTTTCTTTATTCTTTTTTATACTCGATTTCATTTATTTCTCCTCGGGTCTTTATTGTTTCTTTCTTCCTGTTAACATTGACCTTATTTTCTTCTTCTTTTTTTAGTTTCTTAAATTGTAAACTTAGATTGTTTACCTGAGGTTTTTTTTCCTTAATGTAGGCACTTATCACTATATACTTTTCTCTCAGATTTGCTTTTGCTGCATCCATAAATTTTGTCATATTGTGTTTCCATTTTTATTTGCTTCAAAGTATGTTTTTATTTTGCTTTTGATTTCTTCTTTGACCCATTTGTTCTTCAGGAATGTATTGTTTAATTCCATATATCTGTAAAATTTTTAGTTTTCTTCTTGTTATTGATTTATAATTTTATGACATTGTGGTTGATAAAGACACTTGGTATGATTTCAATATTCTTACATTTGCTAAGGCTTGTTTTCTGACATAAGAAATGATCTACCTTGGAAAATGTTCTTCATGAACTTGAGAAGAATGTGTATTCTCCTGCCGTTCAGTGCAATATTCTGTATAGGTATGCGAGGTTCGTTTGGACTAAAATATAGTACAAGTCCAATGTTTCCTCTCCATTTTCTGTCATGATGATCAATCATTGTCAAAAACGGGGTGTTGAAGTCCTCTAGTATTATTGTATTGCGATATGTTTCTCCCTTCTGTCATGGCAGTGTTTACTTAAAATATTTAGGTGCCCTGATGCTGGGTTCAAAAAATTTATAATTGCTATATATACATTTGGTGAATTGACCCCTTTGTCATTATATAATGACCTTCTTTGTCTCTTGTTCCAGTTTTTAATTTAAAGTCTATTTTGTCTGATATGAGCTAAGCTGTCTTGATCTCTTTTGCTTTCCATTTGCACAGAATGTCTTTTTCCATTATTTCACTTCGAGCCTGTGTGTCCTTAAAGATGAAGTGGGTCCCTTGTAAGCAGCATGTAGTTGAGTCTTGTGATTTTTTATTTCTCCAGTCACTCTACACCTTTTGATTAGAGAATTTAAGCCATTTTCTCCTAAAGTAATTATTGATATGTGAGGACTTACTAATACCTTAATATTTACTGTTTTTTGTGCTGCTTTGCATTTCTATTTTCCTTTTTTCTCTTTTGTTGTCTTTTGTTTTGAATTGGTGATTGTCCATAGTAATATGTTTTAATTCCCTTCTCTTTATCTTTTGTGTATCTACAATAGGTTTTTGCTTTGTGGTTATCATGGGGTATATGTCAAACATTTTATAGATATGATTGTCTATTTTAAGCTGCTGGCATCTTATCTTCGATTGCATACAAAAACTCTGTCCTTTTCTCTCTCCCCCATAACTTTATGTTTTTGATGTGACAATTTATTTTTTTTATATATTATATCTATGAACAAATTATTATAACTATAGTTATTTTTAATACTTTTGCTCTTTGACTTTTATATTAGAGTTATGTGGTTAAACACAATATTACGGTATTAAAGTATTCTGAATTTAACTATATGCTTAATTTTTCTAGTGTGTTTTATATTTCTCTTTGTTTTCATGTAACTAATTAGCTTCTTTTCATTTCATCTTCAAGAACTTCTTTCAATATTTCATGAAAAGCAGGTTTAGTGGTGTTGAATTCTAGCTTTTACTTGTTTGGGAAAGTTTTTATCTTTCTTTAATTTCTGGAAAAAAAAATTTACTAGATAAAGTATTTGTTGGCAGGGTTTTTTTTGTTGTTGTTGTTGTTGTTTTGTTGTTTTTGTGGGGGTTTTTTTTTAGCCATTTTAATATATCACTTCACTCTTGGCGTAAAAGTTTTCTACTGACAAATTTATTGATAGCCTTATGGGGATTTCCTTCTATGAGAGATTTTTCTTTCTCTTACTGCTTTTAAAATTCTCTCTTTGTCTTTGATTTTAAACCATTTTATTTTTAAAATGTCTTGGAGAAGATCATTTTGGGTTGAAATTTTGGCATGACCTATTAGCTTAACGAACTTAGATGTCTAAATCTTTCCCCAGATTTAGAAATTCATTATTTCTTTAAATAAATATTTTGCTTTTTTCTTCTTCTCTAATTTTGGTACTCTAATAATTTGTAGATTCTTTTAATTTGTTTCTTTTAATGGTATTCCATTAATTCATGTAGACTTTCTTTGCTCTTTTTTATTCTTCTCTCCCCTCTCCCTCACTTCTCTAACTGAATATCAAATTATTTGTATTCTAGTTCACTAACTTGTCAGTTCTTATGATTGGTCAGGTCTTATACTGAAGCTCTCTATTAAATTTTTATTTCAGTCATTGTGTTCTACTATTCTAGGATTTCTGTTTGACATTTTTAATGATTTATATTTCTTTGTTCATTCATTGTGTTGTTAATTTTATTTGATTTTATATCTGTGTTTTCTTACAGTTCATTGAATTTTAAGATTATTCTAAATTCTTTGTTATTCAGTCCATAGATCTCCATTTTTTTTTTCTACATTTAGTCCTTAGAGTTTTATTAGTTTCCTTTGGCCATGTTGTATTTCTTTAATTATTCATTATTGTTGTGGCCCTTCTTTTGTGTCTGCACATTTGAGGAAGTAGGCACCTCTTCCAGTTTTTACAGACTGGATTCGGTGGACAAAGCCCTTTACCAGTCAGTCTGTCCAGAGATCTGAGTGGGCCACTTGGTGATGACCACGTATGGGCTTGCTGCTGGAGTCCTTGAGTGGCCAGGTCTGATGCTTATTCAGCAAGTGACAGGCCTGGTGCTTGGGTCAGTGAAGCAGGCCTGGAGTCTGGGTTTTTTGGGACATGTTTGGTGTTTGAATTTATGGTGATGAGCCTGGAATTCAGGTTCGTGTGAGTGGATCTGTATTCTGGTTTCACAGGAACCAACTTGTCATTGGGGACCACTAGAGTGTGCTCAGTTTCAAGAATGGTGAGTTTTGGTACAGTACTCAGACAGGTTGAGAGTCTAATTTTTCAGGAGATGTCTTGGAGGATGGGGCTGTAGAGGATAGACTAGTTCTAGGGCAAGCCTGGAACCTGGGGCTGCAAGTGTTGGCCTATAACTTAGGACCTTGGGAGCTTGCTTGGAAGTAAGGTCTATGAGGCTTTTCTGGCATTGGCATGGACTAGGAGCTTGAATCTATGAGATCTAGTCTGGAATCTAGGTCTGTAGGAGCTGCTCTGGTGCTAGGGTAGACCAGGGTTACCTGGCCTGGTGCTGGGATGGGTTAAATTACCTGGATTTATGATAGCATGGCACTAGGCCTAGCCAGAAGTTTTGGTTCATGGATGCTTGCCTGGAGCCTGGGTTGTGGGGGCTAATTGGGAACCTAGGGTCACAGGGGCTTGTTATTCCATAAGAGCCAACAAGCATTAGAATGTGCTGGGAACCTGGGTTCATGAGAACCCACAAGACACCTGGTGTCACAGGAGCCATTCAGTACTGGTGTGAGTTTGTAGTCTGTGTTTTCAGGAGTCTGCTAGGAGCTTAGGTCACCTGGTGACATGGGAGACATTCAGTGATGGTGTGAGCTTGGAGTTTTGGTTCATAGGAGCCCACTAAATGCTTGGATTCACAAGAGCTAGCCAATGCTGGGGTGGTGGAGTTCACTTGAAACCAGGTGTCATGGAGGCCACCTGGAGCAACTGGAACCAGCTGGTGCTGGGGTAGACTAAGGGTCTAAATTCATGGGAGCCCACTAGAAGCCTGATGCCATGAAAACTGCCTGGACTTTCGGCAGCCTCCTGGTGCTGTGGTAGCTGCCTGTGGTTAGTGGAGCCAGCAGGCACCTGGGTGAACTGGGGGGCCTGTGTTTGCAGGAGTCTGCTGGGACCCTGAAACTACAAGAATCAACCAGGGCCACAGGAGTGGGCTAATGCTGGGGTGGGATCCTATGTTTGCTATAGTCCACCTGGAGGATGGTGTCACTTGAGCCACCTGGGATCATGGGAAGTGACTATTGCTATGGTGAAAAGGGGACTTGCATTCTTGGAAGCCCATTGGGGTCTTGGTGCCATGAAAGCTACCTGGGACTGCTGGAGTCACTTAGGGCCCAGGAACAGTCTGGGGGCACAGGAGCTGGATAGGTATTCTGGATCAAGCAGGAACTGAGATTAGCTGGGAGCCTGGGTTTATGAGAGCCTTCCAGGTGCCAACTAGGGCCATGTGAGTTGGCCTGGTGCTGGGGCAGAAAGGTGCTGAGATCTGCAGTCAAGTTTGTGCTCATTTCACTCTCTTTCCCCCATGAGAAGAGTGTTTTTCTCTTGGCTGCTGGATTTAGTGTAGGGGTAATGGGGGTAATGTGAATCTAACTTTCCTATTCTCCTCATCCTCAATGCATCTATTTTTTTTTTTTTTTTAATTTTGGTGCCTTACCCAGTTGCTATGATCCCTTACCTGGAAGCCTTAAATCTTGTGAAGATATTTTTTATGCATGGATAGTAGTTCAAAATGATGTTTCTAAGAGGGAATGGGAGCTAGAAATTTCTATACTACCATTTTACTGACTTCACTTCTATATAAAGTTTAAAACAAAGCTCCATATTTAACTGACACAAGTATTAACGAAAATATGTATGGTAATGGTAAGCATTGAATGAAGGATAGTAGCTACCATTGGTGAGGGACAGAGGGAGACTAGACCAATGAAGATTGCATAGCCTGCTTCGATGTATTTGTAATGCATATTTACTAAAAATATATATGAAGAAAATATAGCAAAATATTCAGATTTGATAAAACTGAGTGATAGGTCAGTAGGTTTTATTTTATCTTATTTTATTAAATTTAATTTGTTTTTATTAAAAATTATTGAGGCAACATTAATTAACAAAATTAAATAAGTTTCAAGTGTGCAATTCAACAAAATGTCATATATATATTGCATTGTGTATTCACCACCCAAAGTTAGATTAAAAAAATATTCTCTATATTTTATGTGTATTTGAAGCATCTTAAATAAGAAAGTTTAAAGAAGGTCACCTGACATCTTTGGTTGGATTTTTAAACAATTGTTAATTTTATATGGACGCAAAATAGTAGGGGATTATATGTGCTTCTGAGAGAAGCTAACACTATTTATTACATCTTAAGCTTCTCCCAAAGTCATTCACTCTATTGTCTGTGTGTTAGAAATCATATTATTAAAAACTTAGCATAGATAAAATACATATCATCTTGTTTGAAATTGCTTAATGCAAAAACAATCGTTCTTAGTGTGGACCCTGAGAAAGAAATTACCTACTAAGAAGCCTACTGGTGGCTAACTGATCTCAAATTTAACAAACAAAAACAAAAACAAAAACAGAGCCTAGCAGCCATTTCTACACAGGGGCCTCTCATACAAATCACTCTTCAGAGAGAAACCTGCACTTAACTGCCTACCTTCCACACCGACATGCCTACCTGCACTGTGTTACTGCCATCTGAGCCAACCCTTATAAAAGAGTTCCTGGAATTGTATTCAACCAATAAGCCTATCCACTGTCCAATCTTAGCTGTGCAGTTATATTTCTCAGCATCCTCACTAACCAATCAGAGCAGCTCCTTTCTGACCAGTCAGAACAGTGCTATTTGGACCAATGAAACTGTGAGGATTTGGAGTCCTCATTTTCATGAGGACAGACCAATCAGGGACCAGGGGTGAGGGGTTCTGTCTATGCAAGTCAGCTTCCCTGTGACTGAGGGAGCATTACTTTCCTTTTCCACCAAAGACTGAAGATTTCATTTTCCCCTGCTAGAGTTGAACCACAGAAGATGTCTTGCTGGAGCAGAACAGAGCTGATCAGACCAGACAGGAGCAGGTAAAGCAGAGCTACCTAGCCAGAGAGAGATCTCGGCCCCATGGCCGCTTCACCCTAGGGCCTCCTCACAGCCACACTGTTTCACAGCCATACTGTTTCGCAACCACACTGTACTCACAGTTGTGCTATATTACAGTTGAGCTGTTCGCACTGAATAAAGTTTTCTTCACTGAACCCCAAATTGAGGATTCTTGTTGGTATTGAACTGTTGCCAATGACCATCAGTTGACATTAGAAATGTTGAAAATATCTGTAACATTTATAGAAAAGTTTGTTTTGTAGAACGTGTATTTATTTGTTTGGATTATAAATTATTATAATTTTTCAGGTGCTCGTTTGTTGTCAGTGTTGTTAGATAGGTAACATTTGGGCCCTTTGTGAATTCCCTCTCAAGGTTTTTGTAATCACAGGGACATTTTTGTTGTTGTTTTGATCTGTTTTTAAATAAAATACCAGAATCCAAATGAAATTACAGCTCTCATTACAATGTTCATTTTGTTGTTCCTAATATAAAGCAATTTTTCATATTTGTGACCTCATTTTTCAATTAATTCCTCAAGGATAAAGTTTTTTTCCTCCTTTTGTTAAGGAAAACATGGTTTGCTGTTGTTGCAACTAAATGTCCTTGGATATAAACAATTAACATTATACATGCATTTGTACACATTGTCATGTGTTGAACTAACTTTCTATTAATACAGAAAAAATGAATAGTATTACTATTTCAGCATAAATTGTCATTCAAGGGAAATGTTCAGAATTAAAATTAAGCACAAATAGCAAAAAAAAAATGTTTGTTTGTTTTTTAATTTTTTCAATAGATAACCTTAGGTCATTTTTCCTCCCAGGAATCGAATTCCCTTGTGCTATGCTGTCCTGTATGGATCAATGCTTGAGGAGAGCTGACTAGCCCAGTTTAATTGCTCAGTATAATATTTGACTTAACCTTTCTTTCCAGTGGATGCCTTTTTAACTATTTTTCTTTAAGGTAAAGCAACATTACCAGAAAAAATAATGATGTATGATGTTACCACACCGGGGCTGTTGAAACAAATAGAAAATAAGAACAAATTTATTTTGAATATGAGATGAAGGACAGGGGTAGCGGAACATGGAGAGGTTGCGACTTACATAAGTGCTTTTATTACCATAAAAATTATTGGCGGTTTAGTAATAATGACATGCACTTTGTTCTATTTTTTAGCATAGTTGGCTAGGAACTCACTATAATTTTAAATAACGCTTTTTTCTTATCTTTCGTGTTTTTATTTGTTGAAAAGTAGAAAATGACAAGTTTTCTTGGTGTCATCTGGAATTATGGATCAATAAATGTTACCGTTCTAGCTGGGGAAACACCATCTTCATTGGAAACAAAGTGCACTCTCTGAGCCAGAGAAGAGCTGACTTATACACAGAATGGTCCTTGCTTTGTCCATTATCATGTAAATGAGGACTCCAAATCCTCACAGTTTGATTGGTCCAAAAAACACTGCCCCAATTGGGCAGAATGGAGTGGCTGTGATTGGTCAGGGAAGATGCTAATGAGAATGTAGCTGTGCAGCTCTGATTGGATAGGGAAAGTGTCAGTAGTATTAGTGGAAATACAATTCCAGGAACTCTTTTATAAGCATTGGCTCAGATGGCAGGAACACTGCAGACAGGCAATTCAGTGCAGACAACAGGCAGGTTAATACAGGCTTCTCATGAAGCATGGCTTGCGTGTGAGGTTTCTTTTCAGCAACAGCTGCTAGGCTTTGTTTTTTTTTTAAATCTGAGCCCAATTATCTATCACAAGCCTTTCTCAATAGGTACTTTTATTCTTGTGGTTGACCAAGGTTAATTGCAATTTTCAAGACCTGACCTTAAAAAACCCAAAGTTTTTATGTGAACTGGAATGTATGTTGTGTTCTTTAACTTCCCTAAAACATATTTAATAGATGAGCTTTATTCTTTATAGAATTATACTTATGGAAATTAAAAGCTATAATTCATAACAGAAAAAGTATGCAAAATAGTTGCAAATTTATATTATTTCTAAAGTATAGAATGAAATTTAGATTTCTTGTAGGCAAGGAATTTTGATATAATACAATGTGATATGTGGGGAATTTTTAAAACAGTGTTGTGGTAAGATGTAACATAAGAGGTATATTGTGAATTTATATCAGTTAAGAAAGATTGTTATGAATGAACATGCTTTTTAGAAAAAAGATTTCTAATAATTTTTGTAGGAATTTTCTAATTTTGCTAACATTTTTTGCAAACACAATAAAGTGTTTGAATATGTATATATAGCAATAGTTAATACTTTTTTAAATGCTTACACAGTGCACCAGATTTTGGTCTAAGAACTTTATTTTTTTTATTATTATTATTATTTTAAGCGAGGCAACCCATGGTTGGCTTCACAGATTGCAAGGACCTTGTCAGTTTACAATCCCTTATTTTTTAATTTTTTTTTTATTTTTTACACCTACAGCACCCCCATCCAAGTACTAACCAGTCCTGAGCCTGCTTAGCTTCTGCTTAGCTTTGGGCTTGTTCAGGGTAGCATAGCCATAGACAAGTCTAAGAACTTCAAATACATTAACTAATTTAATGATTCCAACAAATTTATGAGATAAGGTACTATTATTATCCACATTTTGTATTTGAAAATCTATGACATAAAAGGGATAAATAATTTGTTTACTATTATGTGGCTAGTAGGTAATAGAACTGGGATTTATGCAAGGAAGTCTGGCTCCTAATTCTGTGCTCTTAACCATTTTGTTTAGCCATCTCCCATCATACCTAAAGCATTTCTTATAGATACATAAAATACTTTTTTCTTCAGAATAGCAAAGCACTTTAAAATATTTTGTAGAAATATTTTTAATGTATATTTTTTAAATTAGTGAACATTATTTTTAGAGTACTTCTAGGTTCACAGCAAAACTGAGCAGAAAGTACAGAGTTCTATACTCCTGCCATTCTCACACACAACTTTCTTCCCTATCAACATACTGCATCAGAGTGGTACATTTGTTAAAACTGATGAAACTACATTGACATATCAGCACCCAGAGTCCAAAGTTTACATTAAGATTTACTCTCAGTGTTATATAGCTCATAGATTTTGAGAAATGCATAATGATATGTATTTACTATGAAGGAATCATACAGAATAAATAAAACTGCCCTAAAAATCCTTTTTGTTTTCCTATTTATTCTTTCCTCATCCTTATATCTTAGCAATTGCTGATGTTTTTATTGTCTCTGTACTTTTGCCTTTCATGAATGTCATACAATATGTAGCCTTTCCATAGTGTTTTTTCACTAACTAATAAGAATTTAAGGTTTCTCTATGTCTTTTCATGGCTTAATAGCTCATTTCTTTTTAGCATTGAATAAATTTTATTTTATTTGCCCACTCACCTACTGAAGGACATGTTGGTTCCTTTCAAGTTTTGATAATTATAAATAAAGCTGCTATAAATATCTTTATGTAAGTTTTTGTGTGGAGGCAAGTTTTCACTTCATTTGAATAAATACCAAGAAGTGCAATTCCTGCATCATTTGTTCAGAGTAGGCTTAGTTGTGTAAGAAAGTGCCAAAATGTCTTCCGAAGTAACTTTACCACTTTGTATTCCCACCAGGAATAAATTATATTTCCTGCTGCTCCATAGCCTCGCCAGCAATGGTGTTGTCAGTGTTTTGGAGTTTTGCAATTATAATAGGTATGCAGTGGTATCTCCTTGTTATTTTAATTTGCAATTCCCTATGAATATATGCTATCGAACATCTTTTTAATATGCTCACTTTTCATCTGTATATCTTCAGTGAGGTGATTATTCAGATATTTTACCCATTTTTAAATTATGTTCATTTTCTTACTGAGTTTTAAGATTTCTCTGTATATTTTGGATGAGTCTTCTATCAGATGTGTCTTTTATTTTCTCCCAGTGTGTGACATTTTGTTTTTCTCATTTTCTTGACATTGTCTTTTAAAGAACATAGTTTGTCATTTTCATGAAGGCCAGTGTATCAATTTTTTCTTTCATAGGTAAAGCCTTTGGTGTTGTATCCTAAAAGTCTTCACCATATATAAGGTTATATAGATTTCCTCCTATGTTTTCTTCTGGGAGATTTATAGGTTTGTGCTTTACATTTAAGTCTATGATCCACTTTGAGTTAGTTTTTGGGAAGGGCATAAGGTGGCTCTATTTCTGGGCTCTCTATTCTGTTCCATTGAGCTATTTGTTTTTTTTACCAATATTACACTGTCTTGACTACTATAGCTTTATAGTAAATCTTGAAGTTGGATAATGTTAGTCTTTTAACTTTGTTCTTATCTTTCAATATTTAATTGACTATTTTTTTCATATAGAGCTTGTACATATTTTTGTTAGATTTATATCTATTTCATATTTTGGATGCAAATGTAAATAATAATGTGTTTTTAATTTGAATTTCTACTTGTTAATTGTTGGTATATAGAAAAGTGATTGACTTTCATATACTAAACTTGTATCCTACAAACTTCCTATAATTACTTATTAATTTTAGGAGGTTTTGTCAATCCTTTTAGATGTTCTATATAGACAATCATGTCATCTGCAAACAAAACCAGTTTTATTTCTTTCTTCCCAATCTATATACCTTTTGTTTCCTTTCTTTGTCTTGTTGCATTAGCTAGTACTTCCAATACCATGTCTAAAAGCAGTGACAAGAGAGGACATCCATACCTTGTTCCTAATCTTAGTGGGAAAACAAAGTTTCTCACTATTAAGTATGATGTTAGCTGTAGAGTTGTTGTTTCTAAATATATAATATTAACTTATTTTTAAAATTAACTAACTGAGATAACATCAGTTGATAACATTATATAAATTTCACATGTACAGCTTTATAATGACATCTGTATATTCTATTGTATGCTTACCACTAGAGCAGCTGTAGATTTTTTGATATTCTTTGTCAAATTAAGAAAATTTCCTTCTAATTGTAGTTTGTTTTTTTTTTTTAAATCATGAATGTGTGTTGTTTTTATAATTTATGAAGTAATCTGCCCAATTAGTACCACCTGGAACCACACATAGTTATTACAGTATTATTGACTATAATACCCATGCTGTACTTTACATCCTCATGATTATTTTGTAACTACCAATTTGTACTTCTTAATCCCTTCATCTTTTTCATCCAGCACCCCAAACCCTCCCATCTGGCAACAATTTGTTCTCTGTATCTATGAGTCTGGTTCTGTTTTGCTTATTCATTTATTTTGTTCTTTACATTCCACATATAAGTGAAATCATATGGCATTTGTCTTTCTCTGTCTGACTTATTTCATTTAGCATAATACTCTCTAGGTCCATCCGCATTGTTCTATTTTTTTTTTTAATAGTTGAGCAGTATTGCATTACATTTATGTACCATTTCTTCTTTATTCAATCATCTATTGATGTGGACATAAATTGCTTCTATGTCTTGACTATTATAAATAACATTGCAATAACCATAGGGGTGCACATATCTTTTCAGATTGCCATTTTATATTTCTTCGGATAAAAATCTGAAGTGGAATTGCTGGGTCATCAGATAGTTTCATTTTTTTAATTTTTGAGGAACTTCCGAACTCTTTTCCATACTGGCTATACCAGTTTTCAATCTCACCAGTGCACAAGGGTTTCCTTTGCTCCGCATCCTCACCAGCACTTGTTCTTTGTTGATTTATTGATGATAGCCATTCTAAAAGGTGTGAGGTAACATCTCGTTCTGGTGTTAATTTGTATTTCTCTAATGATTAGTAATATTAAGCATATTTTTATATGTTTATAAGGCATCCATATGTCCTCTTCGGAGAAATAGCTATTCAGGTCCTCTGCCCATGTTTTAAATTGAATTGTTTTTTTGTTTCTTGTTTTTGTTTTGTTTTGTTTTGTTTTGTTTTTGTCTTGAGTTGTATGACTTTTTATGAATTTTAGATAATAACACGTTATTGGATGTATCATTGGTGAATATTTTCTCCCATTTAGTAGGCTTTATTCTTTACTTTTTTGATTATTTCCTTTACTGTGCAAAAATTATTTACTTCGATATATTCCCCTTTGTTTGTTTTTTCTTTTATTCTCCTTGCCCGAAGACATACATTATAAAAATTTTATATATTACCAAAAGCAATGTCAGAGAGTTAACTGCCTATGTTTTCTTCTGGGAGCTTTATGGTTTCAGGTCTTACATTTAAGTATTTAATTCATTTTGAGTTTGTTTTTTATATGGTAAAGAAGGTAGTCTAGTTTCACTTTTTCACATGTATTTTTTCAATTTTCCCAACACCATTTATTGAAGAGATTGTCTTCACTCCGTTGTATATTCTTGCTTCTTTTGTCATAGATTAATTAACCATACAGGCGTGGATGTCTTCTGGGTTTTCTATTCTGAAACCATTGATCTATGTGTTTATTTTCATGACAGTATCATCCTGTTTTGATTGCTATAGTCTTGTAGTATAGTTTGATATCGGGTAGTGTGAAACTTTCAACTTCCTTCTTTCTCAAAATTGCTGTGGTTATTTGGAGTCTTTTATGGTTCCACACAAGTTTTAGAATTATTTGTTCTAGTTCTGTGAAAAATGCCATTGATATTTTTATAAGGGTTGCATTGAATCTACAGATTGCTTTGAGTACTATGGATATTTTAACAATATTAATTAATTTTATACATGAGCATAAAACATGCTTCCATTTATTTGTATCTTCCTCAATTTCATTCTTCAATGTCTCATAATTTTTTTGAGTACAAGTCTCTTAGCTTTTGGTTATTTTATTTCTAGGTATTTTTTTTTGACGCAATTGTAAATGGGATTGTTTTCTTAATCTCTTTCTGATAGTTCATTATTGGTCAACACACATTGCAGTATACATATGATGTATTATTGAACTGTACACTTGAAACATATATATTTCATTAATCAATATAACCCCAATAAATTTATTTAAAATAACAAAGAAATACCCAATTGAATGGTAACATCTGATAGTAGCCTCTCTCTACTGAGAGTTAGTCAACCTCATGATTATGCCATGTGATATTTCTTGCCAGCTTTCAGATGAAACGTGGTCTTTGAATTCTACAAAAAAAAAAAAAAGTTAAATATGTAATGCAGAGAAAATCTTGCTTTTTAAATAACAATATATTCCTGCCTGGATTTATTTGAAAAATGACTGTTTTAAGTGTTTTTATGGATTGTTCTCTTAGTTGTTACATATATTGAAAACTATTAAATAAAAATTTTGCAAAATGAAAAAAAAACTGCAACCAATTTCTGAACATATATTTTGTATCCTATTATTTTACTGAATTCATTTATCAGTTCTAACTTTTTTTTTCTTTTTTGCGGAATTCTTAGTGTTCTCTATATATGGTATCATGTCATCTGCAAATAATGACAGTTTTACTTCTTCCTTTCAAATCTGGATACCATTTATTACTTTTTCTGTCTGATTGCTGTGGGTAGAAATTCTAAGCCATGTTGAATAAAAGTGGTGAAAATGGACATTCTTGTCTTGTTCCTGATCTTAAGGAAAACACTTTTAGCTTTCTCCCACTGAGTATGATGTTAGCTGTGGGGTTGTCATACATGGCCTTTATTATGTTAAAATGCATTCCCTCTATTCCCACTTTGCCAAGTTTTTATCATAAATGGATGTTGCATTCTGTCAAATGCTGTTTCTGTATCTATTGATATGAACTAATGATTTTTTCTTTCATTTTGTTTATGTGCTGTATTATATTAATTGATTTATAGATATCAAACAAACTTGCATCCCAGGAATAAATCCCGCTTGATTATGATATATGAACTTTGTAATATTTTATTGAATTTGGTTTGCTAATATTAAGTTGAGGATTTTTTCCTCTATGTTCATCAGGGCTATGAGCCAATAATGTCCTCTTTTTTTGGAAATGTCTTTGTCTGCTTTGGGAATCAGGTTAATGTTGGCTGGATCTATCATTCCTCTTTGATTTTGTGATAATTTGAGAAGAATACATGTTCTCTTTTATATGTTTGGTAAAATTCACCTGTGAAGTCACCTGGTCCAGGACTTTTGTTTGTTGCAAGTTTTTAGAATACAGATTTGATTTCATCAATAGTAATCACTTTGTTCACATTTTCTGATCTTTCTTTTTCAAGTTTTTAAAAATTAATTAATTATTTTTAAATGAAGAAATGATTTTAATTTCCCCCCATATACCTCCACTGTCCTTCTTCCCTCTTACATTCTAGTAAACACTAGCCTATTGTCCATGTCCATGAGTCTCTGTTTCTCCTGTTTGTTTGTTGCTTTTAGTTTATAACCAACATATAAGTGATATCATGAGATTTTCAACTTTTTCTGTCAGGCTTATTATATCGAGGTCCATCCATGTTGTCACAAATGGCCATATTTCATCTCTTTTTATGGCTGAGTAATATTCCATTGTATATATGCACCACAGCTCATTTATCCAATCATCTATTGTAGGACACTTTGGTTGCTTCCATGTCCTGGCCACTGTGAATAATGCAGCTATGAATATCGGTGTGCAAATATCTTTTCGGATATGGGTTTTCAAGTCTTTGGGGTAAATACCCAATAGAAGAATTGCTGGATCATATGGTAGATCAATTCTTAGTTTTTTTGAGGAACCTCCATACTGTTTTCCATAGTGGCTGTAACAATTGGAAGTCCCGCCAGCAGAGTATGAGTTTTTCTTTCTCTCTGCATCCACTCCAACATTTGTTATTACTTGTTCTGTTGATTATAGCTCTTCTAAAAGGTGTGGTTTTGATTTGCATTTCCCTAATATGTAGCGATGTTGAGCATATTTTCATATGTTTGTTGGCCAAATGTATGTCTTCTAGGGAGAAGTGTCTGTCCAGGTCCCCTGCCCACTTTTTGATTGAATTGTTATTGTTGTTGTTGTTGTTATTGAGTCGTATGAGTTTTTGTATATTTTGAATATTAGGTCTTTATTGGAGGCATTGCTTGCATATATATTTTCCCATTCGGATCACTATCTCTTTACCTTGTCGATGGATTCTTTTGCTGAGCAGAAGCTTTTTAGTTTGATGTAGTCCCATTCATTTAGGTATGCTTTTACTTCCCTTGCCTTTAAGGTCAAGTTCATAAAATCCTCTTTAAGTCCAAGGTCCTTGAGTTTAGTTCTTATGTTTTCTTCTATGCATTTTATTGTTTTAGTTCTTATATTCAGATCCTTAATCCACTTTGAGTTAATTTTGATGTATGATGATAGACAACAGTCTAGTTTCTTTCTGTTGCAGGTGGCTTTCCAGTTTTCTCAGCATCATTTCTTAAAGAGGCTTTCCTTTCTCCACTGAATGTTTTTGGCTTTTTTGTCAAAAATTATTTGCCCATATAAATATGGGTTTGCTTCTGGACTCTCGACTCTGTTCCACTGGTCCGTGTGTCTGTTTCTCTGCCAATACCATGTTATTTTCATTACTATCCCTTTGTAGTATAATTTGAAGTCAGGCAGAGTGATGCCTACAGCTTTGTTTTTGTTTCTCAGGATGGATTTGGCAATTTGGTATCATTTATGCTTCCATACAAATGTGATGATTTTTTGTTCTATTTCTTTAAATATTGCCAATGGGATTTTGATGGGGATTGCATTAAACCTGTATAATGCTTTAAGTAATATGTCATTTTAACTATGTCGATTCTTCCAATCCAAGAACATGGAATATCTTTCTATTTCTTTGTATCTTCTTCTATTTCTTTAATAGGGTCTTATAGTTTTCATTATATAAGTCCCTCACATATTTCATTAGATTTATTCTCTGGTATAATATTCTTTATGTTGCAATTGCAAAAGGATCTTTTTTTTTCCCATTTCTCTTTCTGACACTTCGTATTAGAATATAGGCACACTATGGATTTTTGAACATTGCTTTTTTATTCAGAAAATTTACTGTATTTGCTTATCATTTCCAGTATTGTTCTTAGGGATTTTTTAGGGTTTTCTATAAAGAGAATCATGTCGTTCATCAATAGTGAGAGTTTGACTTCTTCGTTTCCTTTTGAGATGTCTTTTATATCTTTGTCTTGTCTGATTGAACTTGCTAGGACCTCCAATGTTATATTGAATAACAGTGTTGATAATGGACAGACTTTCCTTGTTCCTGAATTTAAAGGTAAGGTTTTCAGTTTTTCACCATTAAGTATAATGTTGGCTGACAGCTTGTCATATATGACCTTCATTATAGTAAAGTAATTTTCTTCTACACTGATTTTGTTAAGTGTTTTGATCATAAATTGATTCCGTATCTTGTCAAAGGCTTTTTCTGCATCTGATTCTTATTTTTTAATTTGTTTATGTGGTGTATCACATTAACCATTTTGCGTATGTTGAATCATCCCTGTGCCTTTGGGATAAATCTCACTTGATCGTGGTGTATAATCTTTTAAATATATTGCTGTATTCAGTTCGCTAGTATCATATATAGGATTTTTGCATCTGTATTCCTGAGAGTATTGGTCTATAGTTTTGTGTGTATGTGTTTGTGTGTGTGTGTGTGTGTTATCTGTACCAGATTTTGGTATCAGGGTAATATTGGCCTCATAAAATGATTTGGGAAGTCTTGCCTCCTCTTCGATTTTTTGGAAAAGTTTGAGAGGAATAGATATTAAATCTTCTTTGAATGTTTGGTAGAATTCACTGGTGAAGCCATGTGATTCTAGAATTTTACTCTTTGGCTGGTTTTTGATGATTGTTTCAATTTCCATGCTGCTGATCGGTCTATTTAGATTTTCCACATTTTCTTGATTCAGTCTAGGGAGATTTTATATTTCTAAGTACTATTCCATTTCTTCTAAGTTATTAAATTTGGTGTTATATACTTTTTCACAATATTCTTGTATGATCCTTTGTATTTCTGCAGCATCTCTTATAATTTCCCTAATTTAGTTTATTCGTGTCCTTTCTCTTTTTTCCTTAGTGAGTCTAGCCAGGGGTTTGTCAATATTATTAACCTTCTCAAAGAAGCAGCTCTTTGTTTCATTTATTATTTCTGTCCCCCCCCCCAATTACATTTATTTCAGCTCTAAGTTTGATTATTCCTTTCCTTCTGCTGACTTAAGGCTTCATTTGCTCGTCCTTTTCTAGTTTTTTTGTTTGTTTGTTTTTTGTTTTTGTTTGTTTTTTTGTTTGTTTGCTTTGAGATGAATCTTTAGGTTGTTTATTTGGGCTCGTTCTTATTTTTGGAGGTAGACCTGTAATGACACGAACTTTTCTCTTATGACCACTTTTGCCATGTCCCAAAAGTTTTAATATGTTGTGCTGTTATGATCATTCGTTTCTATGTATTTTTTAATCTCTTTTTTTTTATTTCTTCTCTGACCCAGTTATTCTTCAGTAGTATGTTGTTTAATCTCCATGGATTTGTGGTTCCTCCCACTTTCTTTTTATATTTTATCTCTCGTTTCAAAGCATTATGATCAGAGAATACGGTTAGTATGATTTCAATCCTTTTATATTTGTTTGGGCTATCTCTGTGTTCCCAGTATGTGGTCAATCCTTGAGAATGTTCCATGTGCCCTAGAGAGAAATATATAAGCAATTGTTTTTTGGGGGATAAAAGGTTCTGTACATCTGAATTATGCCAATTGGTCTAATGTGTCATTTAAGGATGTTATTTCTTTATTATTTTTTGTTTAGATGATCTGTCCATATTCGACATTGACGTGTTTAGGTTCCCTACTATGATAGTGTTTTGACCTATTTCTCCCTTCAGTTCTGTTAGTAATTTCTTTAGATATTCTGGGGCTCCCTAATTGGGAGCATAGATATTAGTAAGTGTTATGTCTTCTTGGTGCATGATTCCCTTTATCATTATGAAGTATCCCTTAGTATCTTTCTTTATCATTTTATTTTGAAGTTTATTTCATACGATATTAGTATCACTACTCTCACTTTTCTGTAAATGTCATTTGCTTGAAATGTCTTTTTCCACCCTTTCTCTTTGAGTCTATACTTGTCTTTGGAATTGAGATTCGTCTCTTGGAGACAACATATGGTTGGGTTTTGGGTTTTTTTTTTTGATCCAATCTCCAACTCTGTGCCTTTTATTGGTGATTTCAGTCCATTTACATTTAGGGTGATTATTGACATATGAGGTCTTCTTATAGCCATTTCTTCTTTTGGTTTCTGGTAGCTCGGTGTTTCCATTACTTCCTTGTACTTGTGTTTCTGTTTTCTTAATTTTTGTTGGCTTTTGTGGGTTTTCCCTCTGGTCCTTTTTGTTTTATGTTAAATACTTCAGTTCTGAGTTTTTTGCATATGGTTACCATTATGGATATGTATTGGAGATATATATATCTATATATCTATATATCTATATATATCTAGAAAAAAGAAGGTTACTGTCTTCTTGTAAGGTTTGTACTGAGAAGTCGGTTGAATATATATAGATATATAGATATATATCTATGTACCTATAGATATATATAGATATATAGATATATATAGATATATAGATATATATAGATATAGATAGTCTATTTTCTTCTGTGCGTGCCTTATCTCCATTCCCCTTTGAGAATTTGGATCTTTGAATCCTCCCCTTTTCAATCATTGTTGTATCAATTTGTCCCTATGTATGCTGAATATTCATTACTATTTTGATGTAGCAAATCTCTTCTTAGTGTTTAACCTTACAATGCCCTATTCTCAGTAAGGATTGCACTCCTCTGATTTTGTCAGCCTGCTAATCACCTTACTCCTAATTATGTATATATTTTTTTTTGTCACTTTGTTTTAGGCGAGCTGAATCTTTTCAGTGTTTCCCGTAATGCAGTCCTCATAGTGAAGAATTTGTTTGTCTGGAAAGGTGGTTATTTCTCCTTCATATCTAAAGGAGAGCTTAGCTGGATACATTATTCGCAGCTGGTAGTTCCTTTCATTGAATACTTTGTATATCTGATTCCACACCTTTCTGGCTTGTAAGGTTTGTACTGAGAAGTCGGTTGAAAATCTAGTGGGTTTTCTTTTAGGTTACTGTCTTCTTTTCCCTGGCTGCCTTGAGAATTCTGTCTTTGTCATTGATTTTTTATCATTTTAATACAATGTATCTTGGTGAAGGTCTTTTGAGTTGACGTAATTGCATTGTGTGTTCTTTAAATGTTTGATAGAATTCACCACTGTAACCATTTGGTCTTGGGCTTTTCGGTGTTGGGAACATTTAATTATTGATTCAATCTCTACTGATTACAGATCTATTAGGATTTTTTATATTTTATGATTTAGTGTTGTTAGGTCATATGTTTAAGAAATTTATTTCTTCTAGCTTATCTAATCTGTTAGAATACAATTGTTCATAGTAGTCTCATGAACCTATGTATTTCTAAGGAATCAGCTGTAATGTTTTCTTCTTAATTTCTGACTTTTTCTAATTTATTCATTCCAGTCTCCTTTATTTTTGTTAGTGCTAAATGCAAATTTTGTTTATATTTTCAAAAAACAAGGTCTTAATTTTTAAAATGTATTCCTATTGTTTTTTCTGATCTCTATTTTATTACTTCCATTCTATCTTTGTTACTTCCTCTCTTCTGCTCTCCTTATACTTAGTTTGTTCGTTTTTTTGTTTGTTTGTTTGTTTGTTTGTTTGTTTTCTCAGTGCTTGAAGTATAAAGTTAGGCTGCTCATTTGAGATTTGTTTTCTTAATATATAAAATTATCACTATAAACATCTGTCTAAGAATTGCTTTTGTAGCATCCTCATAGGTTTGAGTGCACTGTTTTCATTTTTATTTGTTTCGAGATTTTTTAAAATGTCCCTTTTGATTTATTCTTTGACCCATTGGTTGATCAAGAGTATATCGTTTAGTTTTCACATGCTTGCCAATTTTCCAAATTTCCTCTTGTTGAATTCTAGCTTCATAGTATTTCAGTCAGAAAAGATATCTGTTATGATTATGACATATATATTTTTTTGATTTTGTAGCTTATCATATAATCTATCATGGAGAATATTTCATGTGCACTTGAGAATCTGTATTCTGCTGCTATTGGTTAAAATGTTTTACGTATCTCTGTTAAGTTCTTTTGGTTTAAAGTATGGTCAAATCCAACATTTTCTTATTGTTCTTCTACCTGAATGATCTATCCATTGTTGAAAGTGGGGTATTGAAGTCCCCTACCATAATTGTGTTGTTTTTGATTCATCGATATGAATGGATCTCATAAACATGTTTGAATGAAAGTATGCAAGACAAAAAGCAATACATTAGTCCATTCATATATCCATAGAAAGTAAACAAGCAAACTCAACTATAGCATTAATGGGTTGCATGTTTAACAGGAAAAGCCATAAAGAAAATTAAAGTAAGTTTATCACTTAAGTCAGTATAGTTGTTTCCTTTAAAAGAGAATGTGGGCATAGTCATTTGGAGTGGGGAAAATGAACTTTGGGTTTCTTTAACATTGTTCTATTTCTTAACCCGAGTAGTTCTTACATGAGTTTTGCTTTATGGTAAATCATTTGACTAAATATTTTAGCTTTTGATATTTATATTCCAGTATGCTATATCTTATTATATACAATGATATTTTAAAAGTCAACATAATTCTATCTTTGTTGGAAAGAATAGAACTGAAATAATTTGATGATTGTTTGCATAGCAAACTGAGATAGTTTAGCAAGTATTAAAATCAGAAAATTAACATATTGTCTTCAAAAT
>NW_011889106.1:0-2820 GCF_000151845.1 Pteropus vampyrus | reverse complement strand
TGTTAGTCAAAAGAATAAACTGAAACAATCAGTCAGTTTCTAATTCAATGACTCTCCTTTTTTAACATATGGTTTTACCCTGATTCCATCTGTCAAAATTTTACTGGCTTTTAACTTATATTCCATTAAACAAAAGTGAAATGAGTGCTTACTATATGGTTAGCATAAAGGGGGATTTACATGTACTATAAAACATAGTCTCTGTATCTCAAGAATTAACACATGGATGTTTTAAGAAAAATTTTGGGCAAAGATCAGACGAGATTCCTACGTCTTTTCCAGGATTTAAAGTAATCAGTAGGTTATTTTATGAAAAAGATATGGTACAATCAAATGAAAAAATACCTCACCAGCAAATGGCCAAGACACCAGGGTGAATCTTAACAATTTATTACTAAATACATTATCTTAAATAAAAAATATATAAGTTATGGTCACATTAGTCATATTTTTTTTTTTCCAAATGAGGTCACTGTCTGGTGCTTTCTTTTAGAAAATCAGTTAGTATCGACCCTTGTTTCGTGGCTACTTGTATCATACCTATCAACAATGAAAAAGACCTTCAATAAATTAGAGAGAATAGATTAATAAGAGATTTCCTTAATATCAAACTTCATACATGAAACCCAGTCACTGATTCCTAAGGATCATGATGCATTGTCCATCTTTATGAGCATGAGTAATTCCTATGACTTAGAGCAAGATACAAAGACTTTGCAGCATATATCATGCCTTTTTTTTTATTTTTGCAATAACATAAATTATCTCTTGAAGATGGTCCAGCATAAGATTTGCTACGCTAGAATCTCCAAGTGACGATATGTCAAGATCATGTATTTTAAAGGTGAAAGAAAATTGTTACACGGCAGATGGCCAAGAGTCTCACGCCATGGGGTGTAACTTTCCAAGGATCCTCAGCATGGTCAAAATATTTTTAATTAACTCAAAAGATATTTTCTGTTAACAAAATATGTTCCAGGCTATATTCTAGACACTGATGATAAAGTGATAAGAAAAAATGAATGACATTGTCAAAATTATGACAATGAATCTTGGTTTGCAAAATTCAGGTCAAATAAATGTGGTACAGATAATAAGTAAGACTGGATCAATCCAATACAATTGATAACTTTTTCCCCCTCTAATGAATTTGATGTCAGAAAACTTTGGTTCTACTCCTATGGTACTCCTATTGTCCTATTGCTTTTGGAAGACTTCAGATTTTAACCTCTGCAGTGGTTTACTTTGTTCTTTCTTGCCATACTTCCTTTTGAGTCTGGTTCTTGAATTTACCGATTGCTTTTTATTTGGTTCTTAATATTTCTGAGTTGTCCTCTAAAGCCCCATGAATAATCATTCTGTGGTAGGCAGAATTTAAAGGTGGCTTCATTGTGTGCTCACTCTGTATAACCTCCTTTCCTTGAATGTGGGTTGGTTTTATCTAATCAGGTAGATCCTTTTAAAAGAGAATTTAGAGGTCAGAAAAGGAAAAAAAAAACGAGTGAGATTTAGCACTAACTTTTTTTAAATAATGAACTAGTTAATTAATTAATTAATTAATGATTTTTTAGTGGTGACATTGTTTAATGAAATCCAGTAAGTTTCAGCTACTCGTTTTATCAATAAGACACATATATATTTACATTGTGTGTTCACCTCTCATAGTTGACCCGAAAACTCTATCCACTACTTTCTATTTTGTTAGAGGCACCCTTCCTTAACTGGAGTTTGAGAAACTGTAACCTTTTTAAGGATTTAAAGGTGGCTTCATGGTGTGCACACTCTGTATAACCTCCTTCCCTTGAATGTGGGTTGGTTTTATCTAATCAGGTAGATCCTTTTAAAAGAGAATTTAGAGGTCGGAAAAGGAAAAAAAAAAACGAGTGAGATTTAGCACTAACTCTTTTTAAATAATGAACTAGTTAATTAATTAATTAATTATTAATTAATAATTTTTTAGTGGTGACATTGTTTAATGAAATCCAGTAAGTTTCAGCTACTCGTTTTATCAATAAGACACATATATATTTACATTGTGTGTTCACCTCTCATAGTTGACCCGAAAACTCTATCCACTACTTTCTATTTTGTTAGAGGCACCCTTCCTTAACTGGAGTTTGAGAAACTGTAACCTTTTTAAGGATTTAAAGGTGGCTTCATGGTGTGCACACTCTGTATAACCTCCTTCCCTTGAATGTGGGTTGGTTTTATCTAATCAGGTAGATCCTTTTAAAAGAGAATTTAGAGGTCGGAAAAGGAAAAAAAAAACGAGTGAGATTTAGCACTAACTCTTTTTAAATAATGAACTAGTTAATTAATTAATTAATTAATTAATAATTTTTTAGTGGTGACATTGTTTAATGAAATCCAGTAAGTTTCAGCTACTCGTTTTATCAATAAGACACATATATATTTACATTGTGTGTTCACCTCTCATAGTTGACCCGAAAACTCTATCCACTACTTTCTATTTTGTTAGAGGCACCCTTCCTTAGCTGGAGTTTGAGAAACTGTAACCTTTTTCTCACCTTGGCTTAACTCCCTTCTCTCTTCATCATTGTATATTATGAGTTCAGGAGATATCAGTACAGCTTAATTGTGTATTGTTCTGAGTTCTGTTTTATTTTTAAGTCCTGCGGGAATATCATTTGTCTCTCAGTTTTGATTTTGTTGATATACTAACAATAGAAAGGTCTGGTACCCAGTTAAAAAAATGTTGCTCATATTAAGGTCTCCAAATTCTGAAAGATTACACAAAATTACCATGGTTTTTAATTTACAGTATGTTTTAAAAATAGCTACCAGAACAGTGCCAATAAG
>NW_011889105.1:2040319-2060163 GCF_000151845.1 Pteropus vampyrus | reverse complement strand
AAATTTTCTTGACACTCAGGGGATGCAGTTATTTTTATCCTTACTTATTTCTAGACCTTCTCTGGAAACCAACAACTTGGAAAGAGAAAAACCACGATTTGCTTGAATAACAGCTTTTTTCGTTATTCACATATAGAATGTTTCTTTTCTTCCCTAAAAGTGCTGTGCGAGGTCTCATGTTTACCAAAACTAAAGCAGCTACTTTCTACCTTTTCGTAATCCAGTTGCTGTCTTAGATATTTTTGCCCCGTGCTATTTTTCACCACACCCTGAAGCAAAATTCCTTTAAAATTCTTACAACTAGTGTTTGTGACATCAGTGGCCTCCAGTTTCTAATATTCTCTGTATTCATTTTTTAATATGTCATTGTTAACCTTCTCTGTTTCATTGTGGTAATCATTTCACCTTTCTCTCTCATGCTTGTGAATACAGAGGACACCAGGTCACATCTCAGAAGTCTTGGAAAAAGCAGCAGTAGAACTGTTAGCTCCAAAGCACTGACATTCTGCAGTGAACAGACCAAGGAAATCATAGATCATTTTTAAAATCTTGATGCCTGCCCTTAAATCACTCATTTTTAAATTTCTTGGAATATTATGGGTTTTTTTCTTGCTTTTAAGGTAGATATGCAAACAACTTATTTATCATCTAAGTTTCTCCTTCCAAACCATCTTAAATCTCTTAATCTTGTAAGTCTATGTCCATTATTTATTTGTCTTCTGAAAATCTCTATAAATTAAGTTGGCAATGCTTCATTCCTGACATTTCCCCTTTCCATTATCATCCCTATACTTTCTAAATAAAATTATTGAATTTGCTATGTTTTACTATTATTCCTTTGTATCTTATTTCCCTTTTACTTTATATAAGCACTCCATTAATGATTTTGCAACTGGGAATGTTTAATTTAGTCTTTAAATCCTCCAAATTTACTTCTCTCAAGAGCTTTCTTTACATCATTATTAACAATCCCTCACCTTTCTCTGACATCTTGAAAAGGCTCTCATATCCTTAATCATCCCCACCTTAGATTTCATTTATTTCTATTCTAACAGGGATTTACTTGTACTCCACACACAGCTGCAAAATTATCCACTTTGGGGTGACTCATCTAACATGAGAGAATCATGAGAAGACGACTTAAAAGTGATCTTTATTTGCACCTGCTACATTATGTCTACCTTTTTAATGTTTTGCTATTTCTATTTTTTTTTTGATTATCAAAACTGTTAGCAATTGTATTTTTTATAGGATTTTTTTATTATGGTGACATTAATTAACAAATCCAACAAATTTCAAGTGTACAATTCAACAGTAAGTCATACATATGTTGCATTGCGTGTTCACCACCCATAGTTTGATTTCTGTCACCAAGCACACGTATTTAAATAAGTGATTTTTATATCTCCATTTCTATATGCTATTTTAATATCTGGTTTCAGAGATCAGTTTTAGTTATAGTTTTCATTTACTTGCATGTTTTCTATGAATGCTGAAATTCTTTCCAATATTATCTTTCATGCTATATGCAAAGTATTGCCATAAATTTAAATGCTTTTATTTTTTACATTCTTTTTGGAGATTTTTGAGATTATTATACATTTTGTTTTTAAACTTTTTGAAAGTCTTATGTATAATCTTATGCATCCCAACATACTCTGAATGCTTCACAAACTCATCATATATATTAATAAAAATCTCATCCTTCCATGGCTCTTGTCCACTGTTAGCTGATGCAAAAATCCCCCTCAGTCCTATAATGTGTAGAAGTATTTCCATAATATCTAAAACCAGCTAAAATTTCTAGTGCTAAAATATGATGAACTTCATGTTTCAGAATGTACCATAAATAAAAAAAAACTTTTTCTTCAGTAGTCTTTAAATTTTTTCATTTTAATTTGTTATTCCAATATTTGTGATTTCAATTAATTTAACAATGCTTTCATAAATTACTTCTTTCCCTTTTCCTCTCATGAAGTTCTCTGTTGATTCCATTTTTCCACATCTTGCTCTCCTTTTTTTTTTTTTTTTTTGGTATTTGTTTATAAACATTGGTCCCATTTTCTCCATGAGTTTTGGAGCTCCATTTTTCGTTTATCTTCTTAAGCGAAGCTTTCTTTTCCCTAGGTATGTTCTCTATCTCCTTACCTCTGTACCAGTCCACCTTCTCTATTATTTATTCTCTGGTTTCTTGTTCTTTTCCTAGCTTTCCTCCTATCTCACATCTCAATCCCAAGTACTATCTCTATAAAACCATTTCCTGCTGTATTCCGCTCTTTCAGTCACAGAGGATTTCATAGAATATTTTTGAAGCAAGATTACAAACTTAGTTGTTCTCCTCTTGTTTCTTTAATTTAGCATCCTTTTCATACAAGAGCAATTTGCATGTAGTGTCCCCTTACATCTCAAAGTTTTTAGGAAAATTCAATTTTTATTGTTTTCAGAGAAATATTTTCAACGTGAAAACAAATTTGTCTGTATTCCCACCATCCTAACTCATAGTCAGTACTCAAGTAGTATGCTTTTATTTCTTTATGTTAGTTTGGATATTTTTTAATGTGTGGCATGTTATTTACCATGATAGTCTATCCATTTGTTACACATTAATTTACTTAATTTGTCTCTTAATGATAACTGTTCACATTTATTAAGTAATTACAACATATAGATATTGTTCTGTGCATTTTATATTTAAAGTCATTTAATGCTCATGGCAACCCTATGATATAAGTATTACCATAATCCCCATTTTAAATGTATTGACTTTACATATGACTTGCCTTCCCTACTTTATTCGCTATGCTTTGTTTCTTATATCTCTATTGAACCAATTGCCCAACCTTAAAATTGGTGTGTCCTCTCAGACTCCTTCATTTCCTCTGCCCCCATATTCAATCATCAAACACTGCCATTTCCATCTCTGAAATAGCTCATGTCTGCCCATATATTTCAATTGCCACTGTTACGTTTCCAGTATAGGCCACCATACATGAGCAGAAAAGGAGCAGGCAAATGCATTCCAGCCAGAAGATAGAGCCCTTTTTACTACTCAACCCTCATATCTCAGCTTGAAAGTTATATTTTCAATAAAGTTTTCACTGACTCCTCTGGACATGTTTAATGGAGCATTTCTCCATGCTCAAATAGTCCAGAGTAACCACTCTTTTCTCATGAACACTGGAGTGCATTTTTTTCCCAGTAAATCCATAGTTTTCCTGATGCCTATGTCAGAGACCTATTGGACTATTGCACAAGTCTATGAATACTCCTATCATGCTAGATGTCAACTTTCATTCTGGAGCCAATTTACAAAAGAAAACAGTATTTTATCTTAAAAAAAATCACAGCATTATAGTGGCAAAGATAGCAACTCATAGCTAAGTCATTTTGAAGTGTACATTTAAGGCAGCCAAATAGGAGTATTCACTCCTAGTCCAGTGACTCTTCGCACAATGGCTCAGCAGTAACCCTAGGGTTAAATTGTATGTCTCATCAAAATATCAAATGTATTCATTCCTTGGGCATCTGAATCCACCAGGAAGCATTAAAACCATAAATTTTAAATTGTGAATAAATGAATTAATACAAAAATAAACAAATGTTTAGTGCTTATAAGCAAGTACTTAAGAAGTAAATGAATATTTCCTTTATATAGAATAGAATCTGAAAAAAGTGAGATATCATAATAAAACTTATTATTTTTAATACTATTTCTTCACATCTAGAACACTGCTCCTAGAGATACATTATACACACTTTATATACACATTATACATTATTTCTTAAATCTTCAATGGAATGACTTTGTCCCAGATACCCATCTTGACCTTTTCTGACCATAAATGGGAAAATTCTAGGATTATAGTACACTCATTCCCTCTTGCCTCAGGTGTCTCTCTAGCTTATTATACTCGTTTAAAGCACAGTATGTCTGTTCCTGGTATTGTAAACTCAAAGCATCGTTAAGAACCATATCATTCCTGGATAAAATTCACAGATCATTTGGCCTACAAAGCCTCTAAATTCTTCAAGCAGTTTGATTTTTCATCTCTCATGCAATCACCAAATAAAGCCAGTCTTTCTGCTGACCTCAGACTCAGCTTGGGATCCTTAGTTCTTGGTATTTGAATAAACTCTAATATAACCCTTTGACTTATCTTCCCACCTGAATCAGAAATCCTACAACATAATGTCTTATTGGGAAACTGCTCATCCCAATGAAAGAAAATTAAATCTTCTCCTTACAAGTTATACTGTTCTTATTTTTTTTGCCCATCCTTTTCTTCCTATGGTTGTTATGAGATATTTGAGAATAACAAACTTATTTCCCTAATTATACCCCCACTTGTTTTCTTACTCTCCTCTTTTATCCAATCCCATCGTAAAGGCTTTCCTTTTCTTTCTCTCCTCTTCCTCTTCCTGCTCTTTGTCCCCTCCCACTTTTCTTCTTCATTCTTCTACTATTTCTTATTCTAGTTCTCATTTGCTGCAGCTGCCTTGAACTTCAAATGGCTCTTATGGCTAATTCTAGCCTCAGATTATCTAAAATATGCTTCCTCTAGTTGTATTTACTTATTTTATTTCTCTTACATGTTCTGCATTGCTCCTTGTTCCCTCTCCTGCTAATTCTTTACCTGTGTACTAGAAGTAACAGCCCATATCCTGCTGAAGCTGATCCAACTCCTTACAGTACTCTACACCTAGAATCTATGCTGATCCAGTCCAGCATCCATCACTCACTGTTCATGCTTACAACAGAGCAGTTAAGTACATAGAACATCTTACACACAGCTCAGTCAGGTCCAAAACCAAGATCTGAATTTCATTAGTAGTGTGAGCTTTGATCAGATACCTATATTTTTATTCTGAGCCTTAGTTTTATTATTTTTGAAACTAGAAGGATAATTGTGCTAAGACATCTTGTTTCTGTTTTTCAAACCTCCATATTGTCACCTTTTCCTACAACACTACCTTAGAGCTCTCTGGTACATTGTCTTTGAAGAAAAAAGGGGACCATAACATTATCCAGCTTGAAGAACAGCTGACTCAACACAAGAAAATCAACCTTCCTAAGGCCACCATTTCTTTGAGCTGAATATTTGTGACATCAATCCTAGAAACAAGTGTCCTTTCTCCTTTAAGAGACTATGAAAATTAATTCCACCTAACATAGGACTTGGTTAAAAATCCATGCTGAATATACTCCAATAATGTATATTCCTCCTCTTATCTGGCCCAATCACCTTTCCCTCTCTTAATGTATTAGTTTTCTATTGCTACATAACAAATCACCACACATCTATTGGCTTAAAGCAAGACACATTTGTTATCTCATAGTTTACATGGGCCAAGGATCTGAGCAGAGCTTATCTGCTTGGGGTCTTACCAGGCTGTGTCAAGATTTCAGCTAGGCTGAGTTCTCATCCATAGACTCACCCTAGGAGGAATCCAAACTCATTCAGATTACTGGCACATGTCATTTACTTATGACTACAGTATTGCCAAAGGCTCTGGATCCTTATTGGCTGTTTGCTGAAGGTTGCCCTCAGGTCCTAGAGACTGCCCAAAGTTCCCTGCCATGTGGTCCTCTCCCTAGGTAACCTACTAAATAGTGTCTGCTTCTTCAAGGCCAGCAATTGAATCTCTCTTTCTAGTCAGCTAAGAGTCTTACATAATGCAATGTTGTCATGGGAGTGACATCCCATTATGTTTGCCATATTCTACTCTTAGAAGCAAGACATGGGTTCCATCTACACTCAAGAGGAAGGGATTGTACAAGAGTGTGACTCGTTGTGGCTCCCCTTATGGTAGATTGCCACACAAGCCTTTCAACACTTCCTATTACTTTGTCTCTAGCATCCTCTATGTCATCAGAAAACTCTTTTACATATCCTTGATCTCCATACATTCAAAGTGCTCTCTCCACTTCATTCTAACCCAGAAACGGAGAACACAATTTGTTCTGAAGACATCTCAAGCAGAATGTATCACTTCTAACATCCCGTTTGAGTTAGAGCCTGCAGAAAGGAAGAATGGTCCTCTTTGTTTCCTAGTGCCAGACCCAGACCCAGACCCAGACCATTTCTTCTCACTCCTGCTGCAAAACCCCTTGTTTTCCAAGGCTCACAGTATCTAGCTATACCTCTCTCTATAGTTACTACTATATCCTGACTTCCTGTCAATCATCTGATTCCTTCTCATTCATTAAAAACTTTACCTCCGTCTTTCCCTATGCCTATCCATCTGTCACACTTAGTAGCTTCAACATTTGTATGTATAAACCACCTTTTCCTTTTCCTCGCTTTCTTATAATCCTTATCTTCAAATATATTTTTCTTCAGTCCACCACTCTCATGCTCACACTTTGGATAATATTAATTCTTGACTCTATAAACCCTCTAAAATTTTGGTTTCATATATTTCTATTATCTGACAATCACTTTCTTGTATTCTAGCTCACTTGTTCAAACATGAGACATTTTATTCTTCAATATACTCTCTGCTCTTTGCTCATGGCTGGCTTCTCACCATTTAGATCTTAGAGATTTTCCTGATTGTAACAAGTAGAGGAAAAATGCAATCCCATTCCTTATAAGCACTAATCACATGCTTAGCATAATGTGTTTGTTTGTTTATATAGCCTAATTGAATGGCCTCAAAGAATTTTGAAGCCCATGAGGACAGAAATGACGCTTACAACATTCTGTGCCCATATAGACTAATACATCTTATGGTATCGAATATACATATGATACCAAAAAATTATATACATATATGTGTGTATATGTATATATGTGTGTACCAAATATATTTACATAGAGAATAAATAAATAAATACATCAAGGGTTATAGCAAGAATTAAGTGAGATTTTGCATACAATGACAATGATGATGATGGATGATATTTACTGAGTGTTTGCAATGTTCCAGACACTATTGTATGTACTTTGCACATTATCTCATTTAGTCCTCTCAGTAGTAACTCTATGAGGTATGTTTTATGATTTACTCTGTTGTACAAATAATGAAACCATGGCATATACAGGTTAAGTCAACTGCCCGATGTTACACAGACTATGGGTAATAGATCATGAAGTCTAACTATGGAGCTTCTACTCTTAGTCTCCATACTAGACTACCACCCCACGTTAGCATTTAGGGCTCTAGCAGCACAAAATACTAGATAAATAACACCTTTAGAATTATCCTTATAAGTATATTCAATAAGTTGGAGTTTATGTATATATATCATATGTCTATAATGTAAAGATACATGTGTGGATATAGATAATCTTTTCAAAAATATTTGAGAAGATAATAGTTACCTATTTATAATATAGATCTACTATTATTTTCCAGATGAGCAAAGACCAAAGAGAAAATAATGTACCTAAGGCCAGGAAACTTATTAATGGTAGAAAGAGATTTCCAGTTTAGAAGTATTTTGTTATAATTTTCTATCAATGAGTCATTACTACTAATGAAGATTTGTGCATGTATACACATATGCATGTGTACATATACATATAGGTTCACTGAATTTGAACTAATTATAAGTTGTTTATACTGTATCTCAATGAATGGTCTGAGGACATATAATAGGACAGGATTTTTAAATATAATTTATTGACTGTTGGTCTTAGAAGGTATTTGTTACAGTTTAGTTTAAATGATTTATTATACAACTTAAATGTATAGCCAAGTAGTTTGTCTATTATTGCAGAAGCAATAGGAAAATAGTATTGATTTACCACTATCTACATAAAATGAATTTTAAAGTGAATATTTTTTGTTGACTATATGCACTTGTATCTGCATAATTACAGCTACATATGAACACATTTTACAATGTATATAATACAGGACATTCTAACTCCAAATGGCATTTAAATTTGTGATATTAAAACTCTCTAAAATATATTTCGCTCTACACACTAGAGACAAATTGCTTGTGATGTCACCTTGCCCCAGGAGACAACATTGCTTTTTCCGCAGTTACAATATTTTGTCTTTAAAATGCCTCTTCTCTTTTTGGTTGTGAGTGGAGAATTTTAAAATTGTTTCTAATTTTTTATGGTTGAGAGACAGAAGTATATTTTCTAAAGCAATAATGTTTAACTTTGAGGCAGAATAATTTTGAGAGCCCTAAATAATTCACTTTGACACTCCTGGCTCTCTAAAAAGTGCCTAAGGCAAGAAGAGGTACCATATTGTCTTATAGAGTATACTGCATTGTTTTATTTGTCATCACTGGAGATGAATCCCAGGAATTTTAAGAAACATTGCACATCAAAAATATTGCAAATTAGAATTATTTCCCCCCCAGATCTCTATGAGATGTGACATAAAAATACCTGGATACTATATAAGTAAAAATATGATTATCTCTGTCCTGTTACAAGTCACCCCAATTTTTATTTTTTAATTTATTGCCCAGAACCCCATTTCTAAGACTGCATAATGTGTATTTATACCAAGCAGGCGGTTAAGAAGTGCCATCTACCGATTGTTTTACTTTCTAAATTGGAGCCTTTATAATGCCCTTCCATATATTAAACTATAATTAAAATAAAATACTTGGGAAACAAACCCAATATCACTTCAATGGCTTGAACATTTACGGTTAGTGGTTAGTACAGTCAACATTTTTCTTTTTGTTTTCTGAAGCCCAAATATCCTAAGTAGAATCCTGCAGCATGTCTTGTGTTTCAATTGTATAAGAGAGCCCTGGACTGGGGAGTTGTAACAATTTCACTTCAAAGGAAAGCAGACTAGTCAGTGGCCCCAGTTTTGTTCTTTTGAAGCAATCAATAATAGACTTGTCAGTTTACAAAATGTGTCCATATGAGTAGTGTATCAACATTGTTAAATAAAAGGTTACTGCATTAAATAAGATGACCTTGCTACCTTTTAGTTGCAGTCTTAGAGAGCAAACTTGTTTTAATTAGCAGTCAGCAAGCAGACTGTAACTTCACTGAAGGAGCATTGAAGAATCACTGCCTATTAACAACCCAGCGGTAAGTAAGCCAGCACAAATACTTATAACCAAATAGTGTGCATTTCAGGAGTGGAGAGGATTAGCTATTGGGCACACAACACAGTGGAGGAAATTGCTTTATTCCCAGTACTGCTGGGTACCAGGAGGCAATCACTGTGCCTCCAGCCCATTAACAGCATTCAGAGTGTTGCTTCCCATAGAAGGGGTTATTGGCTAACCACTGGGTGACCAATTAAATGCTATGAATAAGTCCCAAACCCAGCAGCATGGGGCCTGTTTGTGGCACAGTGGTATCATTACTAAAGTGAAAAACTTGATGAGAAAGGAACATATTTAATTATAGAACTATACAAATGGCTAATTAGGACCATAAAGTGAAATGAATGACTTTCCAGTGGATTTTTGAATGTTACTGATAACTGCTCAGCTTCTTTGGAGACCATGAAAGTGATCTACAGCTAGAGCTTGCATGTCATGGTAATGGATGGATCTTCATTAGAGGAAGCTTTTTTGACCTGGTTGCTCAGGTAGCATGGGTTCTAAAGACAATCCTTGATTCCTTTCACTGCAAGGGTTCCTTCTTTCTAACCCCCTGGTCTCTCATGAGTTCCACTTGCTTTCACAATAATTCTTATGGGTTTAAATGCAGAAACATTATCTGCAATAGTCACTCCCTACCAGTTGGAAAACTGAATCGCAAAAGGGTGTCACTTGTTTGGGGGAAACAATGATCCATGCTTAGTTTAGCTTTTAAGCTCTGGAATTAATCCGAAATCTGCTGTTATACTTTGCTAATCCAGGCATCTCAGGACTGCTAAAAAGTCATGGGGCTTTCAAATTGAAGAATTACGGTTAAAGGTTCTGTCTAACTAGTGTCAAAGATTAAATTAAAAAAATAGAAAAAGGAAGATTGAAAATTGATCTAGAGCCATGAAAACAAAAATAAATGTGATTAATTTCCAGCTATCAACTGTTGGAGTAAGCACTTATTTTAGATGTATTTGTATGTTTTATGCTAATTTGGTTAAGTATATGTTTAATAAAACCAATTTTAATTCATTTATCAAATATTTAGTAAGCAACTCTTCTGTGTAAATAACTATACTAAAGATGTATAGAAACATGGCCTTTATTTACAGAGTAAGAAACACTGGATGCCAACAAAGAATCATACACACTTCTAGTCAGGTAAGTATAGAAAAAACTTATTGGCTGTCATGTAATATTATTAAATGCCTGCCTTTGTTTTTACTTTATTATACAGTTTAATTTCATTTTTATTAAAAATGTTACTGTTCTTTTAAACAATAATTGCAGCAGTCAACAATGGCAGCAGTATATTCAGTAAAAAGTAAAATTTTTTTCACCCTAATCTCTTTCTCTACAGTTTGTAAGCTACTATTACATTGTTAAAAGCTTAGTAACCACCTTCCTGGTAATCAAGGTTTGGTGGAAAATACTAGTACTAGATGAGTTTATAATCAATCTGGCTATAAAATATCTATATTTGGAAATACTTTTTATATTTCTATATTACTTAATTCCACAGTAAAAGAAGGGTCAAGATACCCATATACCATTTCTGCTCCTGAGAATGCTAGAAAAGTGGAAGTGCTAAGAATATTGATTGGCTCCATCTCCACTGATCACAAAAATACTTGTCCTGAACCTGCTGCTGATTGCTTAATCAGAATTCATGTAAATATTATTTAATTTTTAACCTAATCACTGACATGAATTGAGAGTTCTAAAACTAGTAGAGACCTCTGAAGAACATCTACTGCAGAGCTCTCTATGCAGGCAGGCAACACTTTATGCACCCAAGGAAGCTATGGCTCCTTACATTTAAAATATCCACAGGTATGCAGAGCTCATGATCTTTCTAACAGGCTGATTTCCATCTTGATCACACGAATGACCCCAAATAGATTCCTCTTCTTAACCCCAATATCTCCTGCTAATATTTAAATATGTTTGTCTACATTTGCCCTTGTATGGATTAGAGTTTTCTGAAAATACTTCTCACCAGTTAAAAGGATGCATAGCTATAAACACTGAAAATTCTTTAAACTTGTCTGGCTCTCTGATAGTTGTATTTCAAATGATTGCTATTTTTTGCCCTTTCCCTCATTCCTTCCCTTTAAAAGCTGCAGATTTCAAAACATACAGAATGTAAAAATGTGACATATAAATTAGCTATCTCATGAAATTTGCTATTACTTGTAAAATCATATTGTATTTTAATTGCATGTCAGATATTTTTTGTGGTACATTTGTCTAAACAGTATCTCTACCCTTTTTTTGGTGATTCCTTTAAACATTCTTCTTTCTGAATTTACTGAATTTACTCCTGTTGGATTTATCTCTATCCTGTTCTTAATGAGGTCATTTTTAATTTCTCTGTTTCAGGTAATTTAAACTCTGCTAACCTTCTTCATATTCAACTTAAAGATAGTGTGTTCAACTTTTTCCTAAGGCAAAATAAAAATATTAAAAACATAATAATTACATTTCTTAAAGTTTTACTTAAAGCTACAAAATAATAGAAAAAATAAACTAAGTGTGAACTAAATGTAGCTGTGTATCCATGCGATATTTTTGTTGTTTACTAATGAAATTCAGTTTGGATTTCAAAAGCTTTGCTAAATCATGTATATTGTGACTGCATGTATTCTTGAGGTGTGAGGAAGAAGGGATTATTCTACACAACAAACAATAAACACTCTAAAAATATTATCTATTTCTCTTCCCTAACTCCTTCCTATGGGCAGCTACTCCCAGTATTTTGTCTCTCTCCCTTGATAAAACTCTACCCTTAGACAATTGCTTCACTTTCCTTCTTCTTTCTCTTTCTAACCCTCCCTGTAACATATCTCTTACCCTCCCTGTTACATCTCTACCATATACTCAGATCACCACAAAAAGATTCAAAAGTCATCAAATAATCTGAAGAAGGCAGAAACAAGGGAAAGCTTTCCGATACTTATGTTTAATATTTTTTATGCTGTCAATTATACACAGTAAAACTAAATACACTGTACCCAACTGAAGGACTATAATCTAACCATGAAGATAATAACTATGAAGTCCAAAGAGCCATGCAGATAAATATTTATGGCATTATAACAACTAAAAAAAAAGTGACAGATTTTAGAGCAGAAAATTTACCAGGCAAAGTTATAAAATAAATGAATACATATAGTATTAGGGTTTAAAAAAAATGTCCATTAGCAGGTGAATGAATAAACACATTGTGCTACATGTATATTCTGAAATGCTTCTCAGCAATACATAAACACATACATATACATATATACATACACACACACGGGAAATATAGGAAAAGTAAAGTAAAATGGCAAAATGAATCCAGAAGTGAAATTAATACACAAAATTACAGGTAACCCTCAAATTTTGGCAGTCAGTATAAAATTGGAAATGCAATCAGTTCCGCAATTCAGTGTATGCATCGGATATAACAAATTAGTTTCTTAAGAAAAATGTTAATTTTAAAATTGAGGCAAGAGAAACAATTCTCCTTTGGGTCACATTTTATACGATGTTATCAATTTCAAAAGATCTCTAACAGCATACATTCCTTAGATACAAGGACATATTTTACATTAAATTTTTTTAAAAAGATTCCTCAACACATTCCAAAACACATTTTAGAAAAAGAGTAATTAAAAGTGGTGGAATGGTATGTGGTGGTATTTGATGAATGGAGAGAAATAAACAATGAGGGCTACATATGCATCAGATGGCTAATATTGTAGTTTAGTATAAACCACATTTTAATGCTTCTAGAGGAATGATCAGATTTTATATACATTGGGCAATCAACCAGATTTGGTGGATAGTAAGATCACTTAGGTCTATTTCCTGACAAGTGTCTGAGATACAGATGTTCTATATTGTCTATATTATTCTACATTGTCTGTAACAAGTTAGGTTAGATTAACATCTTTTTTCGAAAATAGCAGAATTTAATACTAGCTTATCCCTAGGCAAGTGAGTAACCGTAAGCCGTTATTAAAACATAGTGATTATTTTTGGTAATGCTTTAAAGTTGCAAAATAATAGAAAAAAAACTAAGTGTAAACCAAATATAGCTGCTACACACACACATACACACGCGCGCGCACGCGCACTTATAAAGTAATCCTATTTTTCCAGACAAAAATATGAGGTGCATTAGTTTGAGTCCACTGACAAGCAGATGCCAAGGCAGGATCAGATGTGTATGAGGTTAAATGGAAGAAGCGCCTCCTAGGGATAAAGTGGTGGAAGCCAGGAAAGGTAGATCAGAAACAGACCTAACACAGGTGCAGGAGAAATAACACATGAGGATTAGGTAGGAAAAGTTCCTATTACAACACAGTCCAAGGCAATTTTGGAGTTTTGGCCAGACCAATGGAGAATTCTAGAGTTAAAGTCCTCAGTTAAAGGGCTCTCATATCTTGCAGAAATAGGCCTGTATTAGTACTCTCGAGTTCAGACACTGCTTGGGAGCAGTTTGTGGGGAGTGTAAACACAGCTGTGGATTCAAAAGAATGGCAAGAGAGGCCCTCAGCCTATTGTGCTTCCTGCAGCAGGACATATGAGTAGGACATTTTCCTGGCCACCAGGGGTTTGTCATGTATGTAGAAAGAATATTATTTCCTGTGATTTAGTGACCACAAGTAACATGTATTCAGTCTGAATTAACACTGCCCATGTGTTGTAAAATAAACTTCTAAGTTGATTGGTAGTCTCTTAAGAATCTACAAAAAGAAAATCTATATCTTCTCTGATATAAACAAGAATGAAAGAATTTGATTTAAGTCCTCATTAGATTTTAGGGGAAAAAAATGAGTAACAGTAAAAATCACAAAGCACACAAGTGAGCAAGGAACCATGAGTATAAGTCAGTAGAAATGATAAGTAGTAGAAGAAAATATTGAAAAACTTCAGATATTAAAATTATCAGAAAACAGCATATGTAATAATTATAATTAATATGCTTAAAACATTAAAGAGATGATTGAAAATATATACAAGGTATAAAAGACTATTAGAAATATAAAAGTAGGTTTAAAAAAAGCAAATGGTACTTCTAAAACTGGAAAATAATTTTTAAAACTCAATTGATAGATTAAAGTAAGGATCAGCAACTATGGCCCATAGGTGCTTGGTTGTGTAAATAAATTTTATTGGAAGTCAGGCCCAATTGTTTATGTATCACCTCTAGTTGTTTTCATGCTATAACAGCAGAGTAGAATAGCTGCAACAGAGATCTTGTGGCCCAGAAACATGGAAGATTTACAACCTGGTAAGTTTGCTGACTCCTGAATTAAACAAATAATTGAACTCAACTTAAGAAAGAATTAGTTCACTGGAAGAGAGAGCTGAACAATTTACCCTGCATACAACACAAAGAGATGAAATATGTGTGAAAGGGAATTTAAGAGATAGAGACAATGAAAGGAAAAAAAGATATATCAGATATTTAAGTAAAATTTCAGAGAGAAAAAAAGGAGAAAAAATAGGGTAGAGGCTCTAGTCAAAGAGAAAGAGGCTAAGTTTTTTTTTAGAATTGTTAAAAGAAAACAACTTTTAGATCAAAGATGTCCAAGAAATAAGAAAACACATGATGGATCACAAAATAAAAAAGTCTTCAGACCTGCCAAAGAGAAATGAGAGATCAACTACAAAGGAACATTAATCTGACAGGTGGCAGACTTCTCAATAACAATAATTATAACCAGAGCACAATGAAATAATAGCTTCCATTGCTTGAAGAAATATTAGCGAATATAGAATTCTGAACACAGCAAAATGATATTTCAATAAGAACAAAATAAAGACTAAAGAATATACTATAGACCAGAAGTATGATGACTGATAGAAAAGAATGCTGAGCAAAGATTTTGGTTAATATGGGATAATCTAAACAAACATTGACTGTAATAAAATACAGTAAGAATAATGTTTAATATATATTTGGAGTTAAAAATCAGGATAAAACTTTATATGAAATATACTTTAAATAACGGTTTATAATAGTATTTAATACGAGGGACTGATGAGTTTTAAAATATTCTAAGATCATTAGTTTTCAAGAAGAGTGTAACATCATGCTTAATTTTAGCTTTTGTTTATTTGAGTATAAATGTAAAAGATAGCTAAACCACAAATTAATGGCATGCAGCCATTTACTTCCAAACAAGAAGGGAAAAAACGGAATGAGGAAAAAAGAAAATAAAAAGTGAGTCAAGAGATTTAGTGAAAGAAGAAATTTTTAAAAACTTAATTTGTTGAAAGTATGTAATAAGATAGGAGCAATCAATCCTATTATCAATCACAGTAAATATGAGACTAAATATTCCTGTTAACAAACAGATTTTCAGACTGAAATTTTAAAAAATTCTTTTATGCTATTTAAGCTATTGATACTTAAAATATAAGAGGAAAACCTGAAGTTCAAAGGATTGAACTATCTCTAAATAAACCACAAATCAAGTACACCAAAATCTATAATGATATGATTTGAAGCACAAAATGTAACATAGAGATAATGACCACTAGACTTATCAGTTAGAAAATAAACATTCTCTTCAGGTACATATAAGACATTTGCAAAAATTAAACATATGCTAGGACTTAAACCTATCCTCAACAAAATCCAGAGACTTGAGATTAGTCAAACTGGGTTCTGAGAGAGGGCAATTAAGTGCACTTAATCAAAAATAAAAAGATAAGCTTGGAAAACGCAATCTATTTGGAAATTTATAAAACATACTTCCAAACAAATCAAAAGTCAAAGGAAAATACAATTAACAATTGTAAATATTTAAAACTAAACAGAAGTAAAAATATTTTATATCAATACTTACATGAAGTTTATAGATAACTGTATAGGGAATTTTACACTCTCTAATATATATTCAAATATATACAGTAGAAAAGGCTGACTCAGAGTTAAAGTAAGAGCACAGGCGAGTTTCACTTTGAGCCTTCTCACACATAAGTACATACTAAATCTTGATCAGCTAAACCAAAGGACAAAAAAGTGGGAAGAAATTCATTTTTACCTATTCAGGATATTCCTATTTCAGGGATGATAGTAAGGAGAAATAAGCTAACTCTAAGAGAATCTATTATATTGCTTTGACCATTAAATAAATATACAAAGGACCTGTTCAGCTTTGAAACACCATCAAGCTCTATTAATAAATAATTTTGGTAAGTAATTTACCTATGTCTAAGCATGTGCTGGGGAATATAGTAGTCACTAACCACATGCAGCTATTTAGATTTAATTTTGAATTAAATTAAATTTCAAATATGTTTTCTTAACCACACCAGCTATCAGTGACTGAAACTGAATTTTTAAATTTAATTTAGTTTAAATTAATTCAAAATTAAACTTAAATAGCCACATGTGGCTAGTGACTCCTATGTTGGACAGCACAGATATAGAACATTTCTACCATCAGAGAAAATTCTACTGAACAGTGCTGGTCTAGAACAGAGGTCAGGGAACTTTCTAAAAAGAATCAGAGAATAAATATGTTAGTCTTGCAGGCCTTTTGGTCTCTGTTACAACTTTCGAACTCTGCCCTTGTAATATAAAAGTAGCTGTAGGCAATACAGAAATGAATGAACGTGGCTGTGTTAAAATAAAATTTTACTTCTAAAAAATAAAGGCAGCAAGGCTACGGGCTGTACTTTGCCAACTCCTGGTCTTGGGAGAATATCACAGAGGAAAACACTTTCAGTTCACAGCATTCCAGGCAAGAATCTAGTACTGCTTGTCTAATGCGGTGGCAAAAAATTGAGTTTCCAATTTTTGTTACTCAGATGATACATACCACTGGATATTAAAAATAAAAAAACAAAAACAAAAACACTACAAGCTGCTCTACAAAAATAAATAAATAAATAAATAAATAAATAAATAAATAAATGAATGGTCTTAGAAATTGATCTATTAAGAAGAAATAGAATGCCCTCGAAAAAGATCTGAAATAATTTAAACCACTTCATTAATTACCTTAACATTTCCTTTTCTCCAAATCCAAATCAAATCCTAATACCTCATCCCTGGAATCTTAATTATAGTTGTCTCTCAGCTTCCTGTATCCTACATACTTTTAAAACAAACCCCTATCTTCTCTATTTAACATAATTTGGGCCGATGTTAGCCTGTAAATGTTTAGATTTACCTTTGCTATACAGTGATGGAAGAAGAAATGTGGAAAAGATTAGACAAAAAATAAATAAATAAATAAATAAATAAATAAATAAATAAATAAATAAATAAATAAATAAATGAATGAATGATCTATTTAGGTGTAGAGATGAACAGTGAGGTGTCACTGAGTAGTATGACTCCTGAGTGACTCCTGAGTAGTATGCAGCAGTTAGAAAATAAGAAAACTATAAGGCACAGGTAGATTAAGCCTGTGAGTGAAGAGTCCAGTTGGGTAGGAGATATGCAAAGAGGAACTCAGTCTTTAAGGCTCTCCAGGTTTTCCTTTGGGACCTAGTTTGTTCAGACCTTTATAAGGAAAGTGTTTCTGACCTGCTATGCTTTTGACCTTCCCTAATTATTCACTCTCTCCCACTCCAAACACCTGATAACCTGACTCCAATTCTTACGTGTTCCCTCTTTTCAGAGTTGTTTTATTTTCTTCAACTTGTATTCTGACTCCCATTACCCCTTGTATAATTTAGCAGGAGCTCAACTCTTTCTCTGAAAATTAATAATGCAGTGATTACCTCTGCTTTGATTATCATTACTTATTTAAACTACAGTTTCCTCCAGTCCTCTCTAATTACTTCTACCTACTGGTAATGATTCTCTACTTGAATTCCATGGGCCAGTGTAATTGCACAAGCAAACAAAGCAACACTTTCAATATTTCACATAACAAATTTCTCATCAAAGCCCAGATTCTAAACTAAGCCAATAATAACTCGCCATAATAAAACAACAAATGGGACACTGGACATTAATTAATTTGTAAATAGCTGTTTCCTATTTATAGACCTAGCTCCTTTTATTTTTTCCCTTTAGTATAAACAATAATAAATACAAACTATTTTGGCTATATGGTCACCAAAATATTATTTTTGCTAGTAAAAAAAATATGTCAAAATTGTTATCTGAGTAATGACTGATTGTTTTTTCTTTCTTTTATGTACTTTTTACACTACATAGAGTATATGTTACTTTTATCACTGGTGGAAAAAGTAAATTACTGAATTTTTTTAAAAAATGGTCAAAAATCCTATATTGATTTTTCAAATGATATTTATATGTTGATATAACTAATTATTTTAATGCTGTCTTTTCAAATGTGTGCTCCACCAGAAGAAAAGGGCCTATTTTTAGAAGAATGATAGAAGTTGATGTGCAGATCTGAGCCTATAAAATCAGATTTTATATTTGTTTTTTTAAACCATCATACAACTATAGGAAAATTAAACCAATTACCTTTAAGAATGTAATACTGATATAGAGTGTATCATATATATACAAAATACATTCCTATGTATATGTGTATACTATGTGTGTGTGTTTCCAAAGAGAAAAACATTTTTTCCTACATTTTGTTTTGAAAAGCCATTTATTTGCCAGAATGACTTTTTTTTTTTTTACAGTAGGTTGCTCTGAAATAGCATTGCTTAATTAAGTACTTTTGTTGTCCACATATATTACTTTTGAAAGTGTCTCCATCTTATCAGGAGCCCTTTCAACAGAAGTGGTTTCCTAAACACACTTCTATGTGCTCACTTAGGTGTAGCCCACATGTGGTACAGCGGGAAAATACTGTAAAACACAGAGAACTTCTCCCTCATAGGATGTTATTTTATGTTTATCAGCAGCTAATCTAAAATTTCAACTTCCTCTTTGACTGCTGAAGATATAAAAACAACAGGGAATATCTTCCAGTTTCTAACACTGTACTCTTACCTTTTTACTTTCAATATATTACCATTTATCCTCAAAGCAAAATATATATTCTTCAAGGCTAGTAAAAGTATATCCTATTAATGGGTTTAAATTAATTAATTTTTAATGGAGACGATGATCATAGATAGGGCCCACCGAAAGTTATTCACATAAAGATAGATGTACTAATTAAAGTAGGAGGAAATGTTAAATTTCATACATCTTTAAATATAACACTATGTGCTATGGGTTCTTCAACAGAAAAACTGAGTTTCATTTTCACTGATTCAAAAAGGACAATATTCAATCCATACTTCCCTCATCAAAGTGGCGATGAATGCTGACTGCCCTCTGCATTCTTAGAAGAGACCCAGAACTATCTCAGATATGTTTGGAAGGTTTTTGGTACCCCTTGGTAAATGCATATTTCTCAACATTTAGGAGGAAGCAAAAGCAGGACTAAGGTATGAGCAGAAGAAAAGAGAAGCTATAACTCTGGTGAAAGACATCCCCGGGGGCAGGCTAGATTTTAACATGAGGATAATCTGCAGGAGAAAGAAAAAAAGATGTAAACAACCAATAATGCTTTCGATACTAACCAAACATTATGGTTCTCTCCACATTTTTGTTTATCTGAGCCATTCTACCTGTTTGTTTTAGACTTTTTAGGCTTTAGCTTGTGACTCTTTCCCTTGCTTCATTATTTTAAGATATTTTATAAATGTTTTGGTCTTATCAGATGTATGGACTGGATTATGTCCATACATTTAAGTCCTGATCCCTATACCTCAGAATGTGACTGTGTTAGTAGATAAGATCTTTAAAGACGTAATTAAGTTAAAATAAGTCCAATACGACCTGTGTTCTCATAAGAAGAGGAAATTTGGACACAGACATGTACAAAAA
>NW_011889105.1:2027038-2039419 GCF_000151845.1 Pteropus vampyrus | reverse complement strand
AATTTGAGACATATTTATAAAACTATTATTACTTGCTTATCTGATTCAAATTTATCTTGGCATTCTAATTTTATCTGGCAACCCTATGTATAACCTCTATTTTGACTTGAAAGGTCTTTCACTATTTCCTCTTCAGGGTCCTCTCTGTCAGCTGAAGTTTTCTAGCTTTGCACTAAAATCTTTAAAAACACTCAAAAAAAATTTAAATTCAGAGTTTTATCTTGCACCACCAGAATATTAAATAGTATGTCACATGACAGAAAAATGAGGTGTTTACTCTCAGTGGGAAACCCTGAACATCCAATGGGCACTTTAAATAATGTTGTTCTGAAATTCATGTATGTTTCTAAAGGTGTTCATTTCTCTTCACTTTATTCCAAAACTATGTCAAGTAGCCACACAAAAATACGGATGTAAAGTATGCCATAAATTAGCTATAGTATGTCATATTTTATAATCACATGCTTTCAGATTCTGAAAGGAAGCTAATATTGTCAAACTTGCTACTGATTAGAAATCTTTGATATCTCATACAGATTTAGTCTTTTATTCTCCCTAAAAATGAATCTTCCTATTGCAGGAGAAGAGTTTATTTCAATCTGGAATAGACGTATCGTACATTTCCTTCCTTATCCTGGGCTCTGTGCTTATAGGTGCATTTTGATTTACTTCTTTTTATTATTTTATATTTTCCAAATATTCTACAGTATGCATACATTGAAATCACAGTCAAGAAAAATAGCTACTTTAAATTTTTAAATTAATTAAATTTATTCTGTTTCTAAAGTTATAATCTATTTTTACGTAGCACCTCATTATGGTTTAATTTATGGCCTCAGAAACAAACAGGCAAATAGACACTCCTTCATGTGATAATCCTTTTTAAATAATTGAAAACAATGTTTATAGCTTCCTCTTTAAATTTATCTTCAAGAGAAACAATTTCAGATTGTTCATATTCTTTCTGTCATGATTTCCACATGTCAATCTGGATATCCAGTTTTCTCTTAGAACATGATGCCCAGAACTGCATGTAATACTTCCATTGTGTTCTGAGTAAAGAAAAACAGCAAGGAACTCTTCCCTTCCTTTATCAGTAACACCCTACTTTTTATCTCCACACTGTTTTGAAGAGTGACAGGTTAACTGAGAAATCTTAATTCAAGAGTATATAAATATAAAATGATTTTTATTTGTCTTTGTCATCAACTCTATGTGAATACTTCTTTTCCATTCCTTAACGGTGTGTCAGGCCAGAATCCATAACTTTCTGGTCAGCTCCAATTATTAAAATAAATAATCCTGCCAGACTAAAAATGTCAAATCTCATATCAGATTCAAAATTCTCTCTAGGTCTTCTAGTGCGCTAAACAGTGAGGAGAACCAGAACTGGAGCTTTTTCTTCTTTAGCCTCAATGCTCCTCTGGCTAGCCAAATATACCTCTGTGTGGCTCATGTCAAGCCCATGTCATTCTTGGTAGCATCGTGAACAGCTCCTTGACTGTGGAAATCTAACTCCGATTTATCCTCTCCTTAGCCTACAGTTCTCTACCTTCCTCCACCAGCAGACAGCGCTACGACCTCTGATTCCGGGGGGCATCCTCTCCTGCTAGAAAGCTTTCTTGGATGGAATTTAGCAAGACATTTCAAGCCCACCTTAAGTATCCATTTAGTTCCATGAGAATTCAACTATTTTCATTACACCAAATCTTGGGAGTACAGGCCATTCTACTCTACTCCCTGTTTTTGACCCACCATCATTCCTTTCTCTTTTCTTCTGCTCCAAAATGCACAGAGGAAAATCAAGAGGTCCACTACTTAGGAAACTGTCCAAATAGTAAAGAGTATATCAATCTTTATAAATGAATCTTTTGTCTCATTGGTGGAAACTTTGGCCCTTCCTGTTCTTAATTATGTGCCTACCGATGATTCTGGGATGATAGAAAAAAAAAAATTCTCAAAACCCTGATATATAATTTAAGAACAACTTTAAACACTTTAGAATGAGTTCTTAAATGAGTTCTCTTACAACTTATGTATGTCAGAAATAATTTTTCCATAAGTTACAATGATAAAAGAGATCATTATATCATTTTCAGGGCACACTGCCATTTTCTAGTAGATAGAGGCAAGGAACAGCGGTAGAAGAGGAAAGAAAATCCCAATCCCATCAAAATTCAGAGAGGGTATTTGAATTTCTGAAGTCGTTACAGTTAACACAGGGATACATGGTGAGTAAGATCTATATTATTAGCATAGTATTAAGGGTGCCATATTTTAGGTATAATATATACTAAATAAGCCTTTGCTCTCTGGCTAGGAATCCACACCAGTTGCTAAGCTGAAAAATAAGATTTAAATAACTTACTTGTACATAAACTCTTAGAATACATTTTTAAGCATGATTGATCGAAATGTATTTACTAATGCTTTAGAACATTTTTTTCAGCTTTACTACTCTTTATTGGTAATAACATATAAATTTTTAGGTATAGTGTCCAATTTGGGAAAGCACCTGTCAAGTTTCTTACACATAGGATCTCTTACAATTTCAAGGCATTCTTTCTTATGTAGTTGCTCAATTTTTTAAATGTTTTTTATTGAGATATAATATAACATAAAATCAGACCTTTAAAGTATATAATTGAGAAAGTTGTAAAACCATCATCACTATCTAATTCCAGAACACTTTCATCACCCCCAAAAGAAACTCTATACCCATTAGCAGTCACCATTCTTCTGCCTCGACTAAACCTTAGCAACCACTAGTTTCCTTTGTCTTTATTATGGATTTGCTGATTCTAAACATTTCATATAAATAGCATCATACAATATGAAACTTTTTGTATCGGAATTCTTCCACCTAGCATAGTAATGTGAAGGTTCATCCAGTTGTAGCATGCATCAGTACTTTATTTCTTTACATGGCTGAATAATATTCTACTGTATGAATATTCCACATTTTGTTTGACCATTCATAAATAGATGGACATCTGAATTGTTTTCACACTGTGGCTATTATAAGTAATGCTGCTATGAATATTCATGTATAATTTTTTCCTTTTTTAATTTAATTATTGGGATGACATTGTTTAATAAAATTATATAGATTTTTTGTTCTGTTTTTTTATGCCTATGGCACTTGGTCTTCCTAGGTGGTCTCCCATCCAAGTACTAACCAGGCCCAACCCTTCTTAGCTTCTGAGATCAGACATGAAGCTTGTTCAGGGTAGCATGGCTGTAGACCATGGACTGTGGCTCCCCTGGGGCATGAACCCAGGACCTTCTGTGTGTAAAGCAGATGTGCTAACCGCTATACTATGGAACCACGTCCAAATTATATAGGTTTTAAGTGTACCATTCTCTAATATATCATCTTTATATTGCCTACTAAAATAAAATCTTCATTTATAAGTTGGAGTCTGTCTTTCACTTGTTCTTGTTCATTTGTGTAAATTATATAAGGTTTGTGTGTATATCCAGTCATGTTACTTTCTGTAGAAGAAAAAAGATAGATTGTAAATAACTTGAATTAAATGTTTATTTGTAGGTATGATCAAGAGCGTGGGACCTGGAGCCAAACTGGAATCAAGTTGTGGCTCAACTACTTACTGGCTCTGCGACCTTGGACGAGTTTCTGAGACCCTCTTTTGCCTTCGCTAACAGTCCTTCCTTTCAAGATTTTTGTGGCGTGAATACAATGGTACATAAATAATAATTTTAATGGTGCCTGATACACAGAAAACATTCAATAAATGTAAGATAACATTGTTGTGGCTATTGTTGTTGTGTGGCCTTACTGAGAGATCTAATGAACCAAGAAGAGAGGGCCCAGGTGTTTGTACTTATGCCCTGTAACACTGTCTGGTATTTTAGTGTATTCGTTGTGTTACCTTACCAGGAATCTCATATACTACTTGTTTCATATACAGAGCAACTGAAAGACAAGCAAACCAATAGACTAGGTTAAAATGTCTAAAAATAGACTTATGTCCTTAAACTTTACTTGAAAATAAATTAAGAAAATGCAGACCTCCCCCAATATCTTGAAGACAGAACTTGCTTTAGCCTTATTCTCTTCTACTCACATGTTCTGAGAGATTGAAGAACATTACACTTGCATACCCTTTCTCATTTCCTAACTCTCATTTAAGTAAACTACCTAAGGGTATATTGGTTAAACTATATTATCATTTTAGTAAGAATATTAGGAAACTTGTAGCAAAGTGGGAAGTCGAAGTTATACTTGAAACACTTCTAGATTATTGAATCTGGTAAATGATGAAATGTTGACTTTCATCACTATCTCTTCAAAGATACATCAAAGAATGTTACAAAAAAATGTTATAATAGACACTATGATTACTTTTTCACATTAACGAGAAACCAAATCAAGTTGAAATTCTGCATTAGATCTCAACAGAAATAATTTTTTTTGCTACTTTTAAAGAGATCATTTTCTAGTTACTATGACTAGGAAAACCACTGTATATAATTAAATATAGACATTTATGTTTAAATGTCTATATTTAAAACCTTGTTTTTTCTTGTTTTCTTGTTTTTGATTGCTTACATATTATATACCCTACATCTCTGACTCTCTTTCTATCTCCTCATGGAGATTTAATTGAATATTGATGATGCCTGAACATAGCTTACCAGAATAGTTTATTGTCATATTTTATGACTATTAGACATTGTCATACAAAAACAGAATGCCCAAGTCTGGTTTCAGTCCCAACATTCTATCTGTTGCTTAAATAGAAAGAAGTGGTCATTAGTACATCAATCTATAGCATAGTTCAGTAAATGTAAAGGCAAAAACTTCAGATGATAAGTTGGATTGGAAAAAAGAAACAATATTAAGAAGTAGTGTCCTTTTCAATTCTATCCCTAAAAATAACACAATTCTTTTGATTATACACATCAATCAAACTCCCAAAATTATCTTTTTTTTCCAAAAAAAAAAAAGCTTCTAATCTATATATAGACTTGTTTATGGTACATTTAAAATAATTCCAAAATTCTTCTGCTTTCATATGACAGTTCCTACTATTTATATACTTTTTATGCCTTAAGAAATTCAAAACATCAATCCTAGTGCTCACCTTTCTACACAATATTCTCCCATACAAATAATCTACATCCTCATTTGGGTTGGGTAAAATGAAAATACCAGTCCTTAAGCAAAACAATAAACTAGTTTCTCATTTATCTTGCTTTTAATTAATAAAAAATACTGTTTTTTTTCTTTAGCTTTCAATTTTGCCACTGTGTTCAATTTGCCCAATTCAATATTCTGACTTATTTACCAATACACAAATGAAAGGTAGAGTAAAGGATCGTGGGGTTTTTGTGTGTTTGTTTTATTTTAGAATAGAGTATTCACTTAATTGAATTATTTTTTAAAATAAATATACTAAATACCTAAACGAGTGCATATAATACCTTAACAGAAAAACTATTTATGGAAAAATAAAACACTTTTTTTTTTCATTTTGAGAAATAAGAACAAGAATTATAAGCAGCTAGCCATACTGCTAAGAATATTATAATGATTCAATAAATATAAGCTATTCTTTTATTTTCATTATTATGCTTAGTGTAATCACTTCTGTGGCAAAAGTTAGGATACCAAAAGAACATCAATAATCAGAACTACAACTTTCCTACTGAAAATAATTATTACACCTGCATGTGGCCCTTATAGTGAAAATGGAGGTTAGAGTTTAGATATGCCCTATGAAAAACAAATTTTCATTAATATTAAGAAGACAAATTCTTATATTCTGCCACAAAAGGCCACTTCTTCTAGAAAAATAAATACACTTAATGGTTATACTATCATTAGCCTGTACTGTTCTTTCAATGTTCAAAGGAAAAGAGCTTAAAGTCCTCAAAGTTCCTCAAAACAGTAATTCTTTCTTGACTAACAATCCTTGCATTGTCCTAAATTTTTGTCATATAAAATAATTTTTTTTCATGTAACTGTCACAATTCTTGGTGACCATTTAATTTGGCTCATTCATTTAATATATAAATGAAGTTTGAGGAACAAAATTGGATACTATTTTATTGCAACACAAAATGGTTAACATTTTTCTCTTCTCATAATAATTACCAATGAATATTTCTGCTGTTTCTTTTTCTAAAACAAAATTTGCAACATTTAGAATAAAATTATAAATGCTGTGCATTCATTTTATTTACAGATTCTTGTTAAATGATCCTATTTGGAGGACAGAACCATAAATAAGTTAAAGCCTCTACTGGCAGAGCTTCATATGGCTTTGTAATGCTGAAAAATCTATCAATTATTCCTTCTTCCATCAGGTGACTGGGTGTTTTGCTATTGCTAAGCAGATGAACTAGAATCATTTCCCGCCAAACAGGCTAACAGGGTGAGGTGCATAAAAAAAAAACTGAATAGTAGCCAGACTTTCTTACTTTGTAACAACAAGTGCCCTTCATTTTCCTTATGAATCAATCTCAGTGACCACGTTCAGGTACTTCTGCTGTAATACTGTTGAAGGATATGCTTGCCTTTAAGGAGACTTGGGAGAAATGCATTAAACTGGCTGGGAGGTAATCAGCTTCCACATATCACCACTTATTGTGCTCTTCTCAAGAAACAAATATTGAATTTGTTATACTATGTGTTCAATTTGAAGAAAAAACAATTTGTATTGAATGAAGCACTTAGGAAGCAGAAAAGCATAATAAAATAATAAAACTTGGGGTAGAACATCTAGTTTAGTAAAAATCCAGTGATAGTGAAGTTTTTGGTTTATTTAAAAAAAATCACAGGAATATAAATTCTACCCACTGGTGTGAGGTTAAACCAGCCAAGGGATTAGGTGTGTCACTTTCCCTTGTCTACATCAAAATATGCAAATGAATTTCCACTGATACAATAGAGCCAGCTTCAAGAGACAAATATAAGTTGTCACTTTCTGTCTTAGGTTCATGACAAAAGTGTGACTTTGGGGACTCTTATTATTGAAACTTAAAATAGCACCATGTCAAGACACTGAAATAAAAAAATTAAAAAAGTTTCTTGTCCCACAGTGGATCATCGACATTTTCTCATTCACATGAAGACAGTAATTCTCAAAGCAGGAAAGGTGCCTCCACTAATCTTGACTTCATGTCCTTTCCCATGGCTACTTCCAGATTGTTTAGGGAAGGGGAGGGCAATTGCTATCTGCAGAAAACAATAGAAGACAACCAGAGTACTTCCCTAGAGAAAGCTTTAGTGGTGGGATATGACTCTCGATTGAAAATTCACCTAAGAAAAGTTATCTACACTGCAATCTAACTAAATAAAAATAACAAGAATGTTATGAATTAATGATCAGCATTTCATTAACCCTTTCAATGTGCCAGCCACTAAGAAAAAAGCACTACATTGTTTCATTTAATTTTTAAATTAATTCTGTGTGGCAGGAGCAGTGGATTAGTGTCATTCAATGCATTTGTCTTAAACTAATTCAACTCTAAGCCAAAGCTATACAGGCTTTTTTTTTTTCTTTTTCTTCTCTCTTTTATAGAATTTAAAATATAGCAAAGTTATACTTCACATATATGTTATCTTTTACACCAAACTTTCTCTATACATTTGTACGTTTACTCCTGCACAAAACTGTATAAACAGAAGCATATACACAGTACTTCACAGACAAATTAAAGCATTTAAAAAGGTAATTTCACACTACTCAATTTTTACTTTATTTACTCATCATAGCACCTTAGCACATCATTGTAAGATCATGTGAAGTGTTAGACACTAGTCTGAGCAGTCCACACACAACTCACAGGATCTCCTGAAGGATCAAATTTCTGATACTCCATTTTACAGGTGAAGAAACTAAGACACAGGTTATTGAATAATTTCTCCAAGATGACACAATGGTAAATTTTGCAGCTAGGATGCAAACCCACAAAATATTACTTCTAACATGATGCTTTTTATCATTTTCTTACACTGCCTTCTTTCCAGTGCTACTGTACAATTATTATCAACTGTTTACACATGAAGACATTAGGCTTAGAGAAGTTAAGGGAAATTGCCTAAGGTCATAAAGTTAATAGTGGTGGGGCTCAGACTGAACCCAAAGGACACTCTCTCAAATATTACACCATAATACAAATTCACATGCCCCTTTCCTCATCATAAGATTAAAGTTTCATTTATTCATAGCTGCTAAGTTATATAATGTATTACCTTGGTGACAATGGACAACTTATTTTGCCTCTCATTCCTTCACTTTCTCAGTGAATAAAATCAGAGGTCTTGTCCTCTGTCTTAGCAATAGGACTAACACTAAATTAAAGTACTGCATGACCATCACAAATATAAATCTGGCCTCGCACAGATCAAACTGAGAAAACTCCCATTTTTCATCATATCCTGGTTCCATCAGGTTAAAAAGATTGGTCTTAAGAACACGCCAAATAACTAAAAATAGGAGGTAGACTCAAGAATTTTAGTTTTGAATATTTCCCACTTATTCTATTTCTGAGTAGAATTTAAATCTGAGAGCACTACTAGAGCTCATTCAATACCCCCAGCCCTGAGCCCTTTTCAATTATCTGTGAGCCCTAACAGCCCAGTTCCTTTTGATTCATCTAGAGTCAAACTCTGAACATGTGAAGTTGGGATGAAAGACCTTGGATCCTGCGGTGAGGACAAACACCAGTGATTCACTCCCTCAGGATGATGGAACAGGGAAGGAAAGGACAATTTGCACTTTATAAGGTATCTTTAATCCCCTTGCTCCCCAAAAGGATTTGAATGGAATTTGATTAACAGTGACTAAAAAGTGCTATGAGATACGTAAAGAAAAATACCTTTTTACCACAGTCCAGCGCTGTCATTGCTCCAAATGCTGTAAATTATGAAGCTTTTTGCTGAATGATGCCAGTGATGAATTTGGAGCTACCCATCCATATGTTTCATTTGCTACAGCTTCCTCTAGCTTACCATGGCAGGAAGCAAAATGTTTTATAGAGAATGATTTGAAGGGCAAGAGCAGCCAAATACAAGGTTACAAAAAGACTGAGCCAATCCTTTATGTCAAAGTAATTATACAACATGTTTCTGTATTGACCCAACGATTTCAATATAGAATTAAACAGTCACATTGATAGACTTTTTAAACCATGAACAGTATTATGAAAATCTATGTGCTATATATTGTAAAGAGACTTCCACCTCTTCATGAGAGAAAACAGTGTAGCCATAAACTCACTCATGAGAAATAAACCTGGAGAAATAAACTTCAGTTGTGGCTAAGTGTCATGGTGATTTTATCTCACTATCATTAGCTACTATTTAACTACAGGTTCAATCTCCTAAGAACGATGTCTCTCAATATGGGAAGCCCAAATGTTAAGTGCAATAGCTTTGCCTAGATCCATAAATATAATAGCACTTTCATGCTTATGTATATACCTTATAATGCTTTATATTATCATGCTATGGGATTGTAAAACTGATTTCACAGCAAGTGACTTATTAAAAATCCGGCCATCACACAGCATTCCTGTGCACTGGATTTTCAATTTTGTTGTCGCTCTTGATTCTCTTTTGCATATGTATTTGCCGGGAAAACCAATTACCAGATGGCACATGGTTATTTTTACATTTTGTATGGAGGGCTTCCAGCTGATAATTATGACATTACAGGAAGACTCCTATGCTTTGCATTAAGAAATTTTGGCAGAGGCCATCATCATAAGCTTTTCCATTTGACTTTACACTGCCTGACTGATATTTATAAATTATTTGTAGATAAATCTCTTAAGATATCAGGGAAGAACTTCCTTTCTTATAAATGGGGTTCCACAAACATAACATTCACAAAACAATGAATTGTTTTTTCCATTCCTTTATACTATCAGAAAACTAATATATATTTAAAATTTTCTAGTTCAAGGTAAGTCAGGACAAATTGTCATAGCCATTGCATACAGAAAGCCACGCTGTCCAGTGGTCTATGTGTGACCGAGGCTTTCAGACCTGTCAGGTGGCATCTGTGTTACAGTATCCAGTCATTTTTTTTATTAGCTTCCTTGCTTTAATGCCTCTGAGGGAGGTTTTAAGAGAGAGACAGAGAGAAAAGAAGAGACTGAAAGCAAAGGTAATAGTACAAAATGACTATAATTACAATTATGTAGTAGTAATAAATCCAGAATTGCGGTGTAACACACCAGAGTAGAGTCAGGCCTTAAAACACATTAGAATTAGAATTAATAGGCTATACTTTTGTTAGTTTATCAATCCCCAACCCAAAATGTACCTCAGTTCCTAGAACAACACTGTTGTGCCCCTGCTATGCTCCTAACTTGGCACTTCTTTCCAATTAATTTAATCATGTTATTTAAAATGTAGAGTGCATAAAATCCTATTTTCTTAAATATCATCAATGTTTTCCTTTCGACTCACCTCAGTAATAGGAAATGCATTTTTCCCCGACATATGTGTAGTGTTGTTGTTGCTGTTTTTTTTTCTTTCTTTCTAATATAAGGAAAGAATGGTTATCACAGTGCCACAAAATTAATGTTGTTTAAATATACTGTACATTTTAGGTAAATATTGCTCTAATATTAATACATTTAAAGTAGGCTGTGAGGAAATGTTTTTAAACAGCTTAATTAAAATTCGGAAAAATTTGCCAGCTTGTTTCCCAGTTTCAATGATAAAAATAAAATGCTGTGTGTTTGATATGAGAATTAGTCCCTAGAGAATAAAGGAAGGACTCAGTAGAAATCTGTGCACTTCCAGGCTGTATTTCCTGCGCAACCCAGTGAACACGAAGCATGCATAATTTGGCACTGCTGTCTCTGTATTTGCATCGAGCATACATACATTAAGCTAATTAATCACTTTACGTCCTACTCTCCCCAACATATAAATTAACCATTCTGTTAATTGATGACAAAAGTGCTAATTTTTAAACAATATCCATACTAAAAATTTTGGTTTGACTCTATTCTATTTTAGGTAAATGACTTTTTATTGACAGTTGATGTTTTTTTCTAGAATGACCCTCCTCCTTCTCAACATAATTTGACCAAAAAAAAAAAAAAAGGCATCTGCTGAATAACCTAAATCTATACAAACTGATTGCTTGTACAATTAATACACTTACTCTCCATACAGAAACGCACAGCGGTCAAAGTACCTGTATTGAAAGAAGCTCTTTACAAGTTGATACAGTTAAAAATTAGAAGCAGATGGAAGTAATGAAGTAAAGTGTCACAATGGAAAATTTCTTCATAATTTCTGTATCAATGTGACTTCTAAAAGTAATTTAATGTTTTCTATGACTTGTGAAATGTGTACAGCCTCAATGCTGACTCTCATGAGAACGCTGACTCTCATTATGAGGATATGTCTTTAATTCTCTTGCTGTTCTTGACCCTGATTCTGAAGATTAGCGTTCTACAAAAATGAGTCATAGGGTTAGTCTGGCAAGTTTAATAATCATTGACATAGAGTGGGGTTCTAATCAGTGTGGTACAAGGTTAAGATAATCCTTGCTCTTCCTGACATTTTCCTTCTATCATTTTTTTGTTAAGAAGACAATCCAATGACTACAGAAGATTTTACAAGGTTCAGTGTTTGAAACTTTTCTCTAAAATCACGTTAATGGAACAAAATAATGGGGAACCAACTGAGACTGAGGCCTAATTTAAAGTCACTTTGTCAAATTAAGGCATAGCCTTTCACCCACAGCACTATACACCCTACCCGCATTTGTCTTTTCAGTTAACTTCTGTGGATCCATGCATGAAACATTAAATATCAAAAACACCTAAAAGTAAGCACTTTAAATAAAACCTGGAAGAATCTCAAGATTAATACAGATGTTGTCAACTTGGATAACACATTTTTTCTTAAATGGTGGTACTTGGAAGATAGGAAGAAAGCTGGAGTTGTTTTAGGAGAATGTGTTCCGCATACTAAAGATGGCAAAAGTGAGGCAGGTAGGTAATTATCATTTGGTAAAATGGTTGGAAAATAGAGCACCTAACCTGATGGGTTAGAATTCAGATAAGAAAATCAATTCACTATATAACTAAATTATATGTACTCCACTATATAAAAAAAAAAAAAAAACTTAATTTTTTAACACTAAAAAAATGATTATGATACTTTGACTTTGTAGTTTTATCATCTAAGTTAAATTGAAGTCTTTACACTCAAGACATACAAACTAGTGGTGTCCTCTGTGTTCTCTTTACTATCTCAGAAAGAACATATGCAAATTGAGCTGCCTTATTTCCAGTCTAAGATAAATTTAGAAGATCATCAAAATTGATGGGAGGAAAGGGAAGGGAAGGGAAGGGAAGGGAAGGGAAGGGAAGGGAAGGGAA
>NW_011889105.1:2013739-2026333 GCF_000151845.1 Pteropus vampyrus | reverse complement strand
TGTATTTGAGATGCATTGTTAAGTACAGATGTTCATGCATTGCCTTCTTTTGTATTTGAGAATGACAGTGAGAAGACAACTATCTCTTTTTCCACATGCATGGGAATAAAGAAATATAGAATATGTCACTTTATAGTATGGTTACAGAAAGACTGTCCTTCAGGTTAGAGCTCTTTCTCTTAGTCTACAAGTCATCTTGATTCCTTGATTAAAATGAATCAGGCCATTCTAGATGGCTGCAAGCTTGGTTGGTCCGATGGTGCTATTTCCTAACATCATATGGCTGTGCTGCATGTCACATGACAAGGTCACTACTCAGGAGATGTGCTACCCTGCTCATCAGCCACTCAAGCAGCACACATCAGCTCGCCTGACCCATGTGGAAAAGAGATGATGACACCATCAACTGCTGGAAGGCAGGCAGGAGTGAAATATGGTGTGAAAAAGGTGCTACAAGACACAATCGAATGGTCTTATCTTCTTACTGGGTATTAAGACAGCACTGTGTCAACACTGCTGTAACTCAACATGGTGGGAAGAGAGTAACAGTCCAATCTTTTGAGATCAAGTAATTGGAAAATGTTTCCCCCACTCCTGTTCTCTGAAATTATTCTCATATCTCTTTATTTAATATACTTTAAAGTGTAGTAGAGTATGGAAAATGAAAGTACAGTATCTCAGATTTTTCTTAGCCTTATGGAAAGAGACCCTTTATGAAATAAGGTGGTATGAATCCACGTGTGAGTTAAAAATTGGGGTCCATCCCTGAAGAGAGTTAAACTTCTTGTTTTCTAGGAGTTCTACTTAGAGTATGCTGCAGGAAAGAAGAGGAAGAAAGAGAAAGATCACTGAGAGAAAAATTGGTTTTGATTTAAGATGTTCCATGTGGACAAGTACATCATCAGCTTTAAAATAATAGTGAAGAAAGTATGGCTTATTTACTTAATTACTTTCTGACAGCATTACTTCACCATGTCCAATATTTTTTACCAAATGTCACTGATTTATTTAAATCAAAGGTGAGATTCTTAAAATAATTAGATTATAAAAAGGTAAGACTAAGGGGGAAAAGAAATATTTTCATTCACTTTATGCCAGAATAACATTAATATTTTTTTTAATTATAAAAGACGATGTTTTAACGAAGAAAGTTTTCCAAAAAGTCTTAGTTTCTCCTATATATTTGTAAATATTTAAAAAGTACAAAACTAAATTTCGGATTAAACAAAATCTGGACTCTTGATCTCCAGTGTTGACCCCAATCTGCTTCTCAACTTCTATTCAATATTTCAATGTTAAATGTCAAACCCTCAAAGCAAATATACAGTTAATTTTGTCCTTGAAAACTTTTTTTTTTAATATACACTTAAAAATAAGGAAGCAAATGAGTAAAGGTACTGGTTGATACCAGTAACTACAATCTTTTTTGAGATGAAATGTGAGAGTAAAATGAAGCTATAAAACATAGAAAAAGGTAAAGAATGTTTAGAAGGAAGAAAAAAAAAAGCCTGCCTTAGAACAGAAGCACCAATTAAAAAGTGAAAATTTCAGCCAAATCATCAGTTTGAGAGTATGTTTTTTTTCTCCCTCAGAATATATTTTGACATATTGCCAAATAACTACGAGTATGGTTTTTTTTTTTTCCTACTGAACTGACCAAATTAACTGCTTTCACTTTATAAAATTTCAACCCAAGAATGAAGAAAGTTTCAAACCTGCAGGTGGATTGTTTCTACTGTCTGCTAAAGAAATGTGTTGAACATCTTGCAATTTGTCCATCATGTGCAGCCTGGGTGTTCTTTTTCTTTCTGTCTTTAATTGCTTCTTGAGCTAAATATAAAACTAAGCCAGCCTTACTATTGTTGTGCAGTGTTAACATATCACCTTAATAAATTAGTTTTGGAGTGGAAATCCTGGCAGAGAGCCACACCTGTTACTGTTTTTGTTATAATTGTTGTTGTAGTTGGGTATATTGCCCCCAGTTCTGTATCCAGTTTGTCTTTTACCTGTCATTGAAATGTGCTGTCACTCAAAAAGCTGGTTCCTCCTCCTGGGCTTCTCTGCCTGAGCACACATGAATATTTCGGCTAAAGAGGCAGATACCAAGTGGCCACATACTGTTAGCTGGAAGTTTCAGGCTTTTACACTTTGACATGGTCTAAGATTTGGAGGGGAGCGAAATCATAAAAACAGAAATATGACAATGTTTATTTATAGAAAACAGAAAATGCATGTGAAATTCACACAGAAACATTGCCGTAGGGTCTGAGTCGACATTTCTTTTAATAAATAAGATGGAATGATATTGGTGATTATCCTTGAGGTCTTGTACAATTAGTCAATCAATCAAGAAATATTTTTGAAGCCCTAACAGGTAGAAGATATGCTAGTCTAGAGGAGGAAGACATTGTAGAGTCTATCTTTGCCCACAAAATTTTAAAAAATATATGAAAAAGTAGGATCTGAGGAAGCTGTAGATGAATTTTCATGCTCTGACACCTTCATTTTTATCACATGGCCTTGGTAAAAAGTCTTTTGTCCCCATCCAATCTCAATTTCCTCATCTATAATTAGAGGAACATTTCTGCTTAACAATTATTTTGTGGGTATCAATAAGACAATGCATGTGAAATTGTTTTGGAAATGATGCTACATTATTCTAATAAAAATTATTATTTTTTATTGACATTTCTGGCCAAATAATTCTTTGTTGTGGAGGCTGTCCTGTGCACTACAAGATATTTAGCAGCATCACTGTCCTCTACCCACTAGGTGCCAGTAGCAGACCCATGTCCTGGGTTGTGACAACCAAAATTTCAATTAATATCCTCTGATGGGGTAGGAACAGTATTGTGCTGCTGTTTGAGAATATTTTATTTATATATATATTACAATACAATGACATACATAGTAATATATAATATACATGTAATATATATGTATATATACACACAGATCAAGAATTTCAGAAATAAGGCCATAAAACATCTAATGTGTACAGATGTCAATATGGTTCATATATATAATGGAATATTACTCAGCCATTAAAAAAATGAAATCCTACCATTTGCAATGACATGGATGGACCTAGAGGTTATTATGCTGAGTGAAATAAGTCAGACAGAGAAAGATAAATACCATATGATTTCACTTATATGTGGAATCTAAGGAACAAAAAGAACAAACTAATCAAAAACAGACTCACAAAAATAGTGGACAATTTGGTGACAGATGGGGGGGAGGGAAGTTAGGGGCCTGGGAGAATGAGGTGAAGGATTAAAGAAGTACAAATTAGTAGTTGATAGTTGGGAACGAGGATGGGGAGCACAACACAGGAAATGTAGTTAGCATTAATATATGATGGCTAAGGTGAGGGCCTAGGGGAGGGAGGGAGCAATTGGGGGAACCATTTTATGAACAATATAGATGTCTAACCAATGTACTGTATACTTGAAACTAATTTAAAGAAATAAATTTATTTAAAAAGAAAACCCACATAGTAAACAAAGACCCACCAAAGAAGAATATCTGTTTGAAATTAAAAATGTTTAAGTGGGCCCTTTCAGACATGTTTTGCACTGTGCTACAGACGGGACCACTTAATTCTTTGATCTGCCTCTGTCCGATGTGGGAGAATACTGGCCACATCTTCTTTGGCACGTTCTCTATCACAGTGGTACCGCTCATTAAAAGGAATATTTATTTTCTAAGTGATAACACAAGTTAAACACTAAACTTCTCATTTTTATCAGCTTTATTAAAATGTCTTTGAAATGGATATTCCAGTGAAATCGATCAAAATACCTATGAAGAGTTTACTTTAGGAAAACCATCTGGGAAAGGGTAATATGAAAGGAGACAAGAGCTGGAACCGACTTGAAGTTGCAGTCTATCATTCACTAACTGTGACCTTGGGACAGGCATTTACCGTTTTAAGCTCAGTTTTCTCAACTGTAAAACTAAGAAAATAATGCCATCTTTGTAAAATATGGTGCTACTATGCAGGGCTCTCAGAAAAAAAGCTCCTGGAATATATTATAATACTATAAATATTATCATTTCCTTTCTTTAATAGTAGTAAGCATGCTTTACAGTTTTCTGTAGTTACAAAATAATTCTACAAAACTTACTTCGTTTCATCTCCAAACAATTCATATTATATGTTAATATTCCCATTTTACACCAAAGCTAAAAGAAGCTCACAAATATGCCTAAAGTGAAACAGCTAAGATGAAGCAGAAAGAGATTCAAACTGTTATCTTCTAGCTCCAGTATCCACTGATTCTTCCTACATGCATCATTTCTAATTTTATGATCTCCCTGGCCATATGCCTTCTCTAGGACTCAGTTTTCTGTATAATATAAAAATTAGATGTCATCAAATATATTTTCCAACTCTAAAGAATCCATTTTCTCTATTTGATATAATTTTAATGTACACTAAGGTAAATGATGGGATTACGAACAATAACCTCTGACATTTAGTTGGGGACCAATTACAGGTATGATGCCAAGCTACTGCAGATTTATCTAATTATTTTGATTTTAAAAATCTCTTAATAAAAAAGGATATATTTAGATACTTTTTAAAGGGTATTCATCTATTTCTGAAAGAAATAAAATTAACTTTGGTCTCAATTCATAGTTATAGTTTTGAATTGTACACCAGATAATTCCTTCCCATGAAAATGTGATGGTTACTTGGGAGTTAAAATCTCTCACTTTTGCAGTCGTGACAATTTGTGTATTTCTGGTTTAATATGTGACTATCCCAAGAGACCTAAGGTGCCATTAGTGAATGCAGAGCTATTGCCGAGGAAATGCTAAATAAAATTAATGTCTTTGGAGTTACTAACCCCAAACACAGCCACATTCCCTGGGCATGTGACTGTGAAGATGCTGTGCGTATGAACCTAAACCCTGGAGACAGCAGCATTGTACTATATAGAAGATCATGATTTAGTAACATCTGGTCTTTTTGCTAAGCTGAAAAAGGTAGTGAAGATGAAGGGAAATGCAGCTATTACAACCATGCTAAAACTAATTTGAGAAAGATGGCATAGCAGTCATGGTCGTTTCCTTGAAGAACTCTAACCCTACTGAGATTCTCATTCCTGAACTTGGACTGTAAATGAAAGCAGATTCCTTTTTCCTATAAGATCTATGCAGAGATGAGAAGGGATATAAACAACAAGTGTAACAGAAATCTCCAGTTCTTCCTCCAAAGCTCTGAAGAAAAATGGTAAACTTGAGCTCACAATAGAAAAGCTGGGGAGATTCTCTAACACCTTAAACTGCAGTCTCCTTTCCTGCAGATGTGGGGGGAAAATGTGGAACAAGCGGATACTAAGCGGGTAGAGATTTCTTCTCTACTTCCTCCCCTTCAGAGAGAATTCTCAGACTGGGAAAATGAAATATTCAAGACAGAGACACATGATCATGTCTCAGAGTCAGCATCCTCTGCCTAACCTTGTATCTTCTGCCTCTATCTTCCCCTTAGTTAGGGATTCTGATGCCCCACCTCATGCAGGTATAATCCTGCCCAGTTCCTAAGCAATCAAACAGCAAGCATCCTCAAGCTTCATTATTTGACAAAAAGAAAGAATGAGAGACTTTTTAAAAACTAAATCCTGTTTTCCAGATGCAGGGTCTGGTGTCTCAGCAGTAAATTTTGCACATAGAATACCAGCCATGCTTCACAGTCAATCTCTCTGCTAATCAGAGTCAGACACTACATACCAGTGACATCTCATCATCTGGGAAAAGCTTCCAATTCAAAATTATTTATACCCACTTATTTCTTCCTATGCGTGTTAATTGTTTAGCTCTCCATCTCTATTTTCTTCTAACTAAATTCTGAGTACCCTTCATAGCTTCTGTCCACTCTCTGTGCCTGGGTTGGATTCTTCCCTATCTTTCTTACTTATTGGTCAGAGGCCCCTATATCTGAAGAAATGTTCCAAAGTCTATTAGTAACTAATAATCTCCGATATTCATTAAGTATATGCTATAAGCCATATACATTACATGATGCTTTATATTTTCTTTTCTCCTTAAAATAATTAATATATATCATTCCCATTTTACAGATACACAAATTAGAACTAACATTACAGATACACAAATTAGAACTCTCATTCCCATTTCACAGATACACAAATTAGAACTAACATTAAGTATGTCACCATTATTGTAAGCCCTTTATTCCCATCTTTAATAGATGGATTCTCCCTAAACCCCCAGAACACTGAACTTAAGACAATAACCAAAAAAGCTCATAGGATCATTAAGTTGGAAAATGCTAATCAGTCATGTAGGGGCAGGCAATTGATATTTAACACCCAAGTCAGGGAAGAAAACTTTTTACGAATGTTTTATTGGTACATCTATTGATTTCACATCTCCTTTTAATTGAGCTTATCTGCTTTTCACCATAACAACCCTCACCCCTTATAAAACAGGACTTTTATTGAGAGAGTGCAAAAGAGTAAAGCTGTTGATGTTTATCCATGGAGGGAAAAAATCCTTCTGTGTCTTTATACACTTATTGTGAGGCTCTGACATTTTATAATTCAATTAGAGCTGAAAGATTTCTAGATACATCTTATATTTCTGACATCTGGAACTAAGCACAACCCTTGATCCGAACCTCTGTTCTCTCCAGTTTCAGTTGCCACATATAAAATAAGGTAAGCATCTAGAGCCTACTCGGAAATAAAAGAGAAAGAAAGCTCTCCTCTAAACTACTGGAATATCTTCCATTCTGGCACAGTATCCAAGTGTCTAGAAGACATAAATCTTATCATTCTCCTACTGAAAATCTTCTTTTAAATTCCTCCAACACACTTCTAGTACAACACATACTCCTTATCCTAGCTTGCAAAGTGGTATTTGATCTAATTCTTACATTATATTGCCAGCTTGCCCACTCTATGTTACCTTAACCACACTGGTCTTTCTTCTCTTGGCAAGCTAATACTTGCATTAGGGCCCCTGTGCCATCGCTTCTGCCTTTATTAGTGTTTTTCATTTAAATACTCCTAGAGCTGCTGCTTCTAGTTATTCAGATTTCAATTCACTCATCCTGTTTAGCGCAAACTTCCCTGACTTCCCAACTGGCAGAGACACCAGGACATTCTCTATCATGTCACCTTATTTTAATCCTCTGCCTAGCCTCTATCACCTCTATCACTGTTTGGTCTCTCTTTACTTAGTGGATTTAAATCCCTTGTGAGTGAGGTTTTTCTCTGTTTCTGGTGTGTATCTAAAAATACACTAAGAGCTAACTTTTAAAGGAATGAAAAAATGAATGAAAGACTCCTAATCAGAAAAAGGCTGAACATGAACTGGGCTAAAAGAGAGAACATTCAGACCTAGACTAAGCAGGTGAAGTACAAGGAAGCTATTTTGGGAAAATGAACAAAAATCTCTAAGGAGTTTAGGGATAAGAAAGTATGGTTTTAAGGATTGCTTTCTGATGCTCTGCTTGACTGTCAAGTAAGAAAGCTGCTAGAAAGTTCTTAGAATAGTTCTCCAAATATTGGACTGGAACTCTTGCCCATCTCCACTCCAGATCTTGCCACAATCCTGCCTGAGTATGCAATGGGCTTAATATTAGACCACTCACATGTCCTTTTACCAACATACTTTGCTTCTACGCTTCTGCTCATGTGATTGTAACTTAACTTTAAGAAAGGGAGCTCTGTTGGTGGGACTGCAAATTGGTACAGCTACTATGAAAAACAGTCTGGAGGCTTCTCAAAAATTAAAAATGGATGTACCTTTTGACCCAGCAGTTGCACTTCTGAGTATTTATCCAAAGAAAACCAAAACAATAATTCATAAAGATTCATGCACCCTTATGTTCATGGCAGCACAATTTACAATAACCAAGAAATGGAAGCAACCTAAATGCCCATCAGTAGACAATTGGATAAAGAAGTTATGGTTCATATATACAATGAAATATTACTCAGCCATTAAAAAAAATAAAATCCTAGAAGAGGAAAGAAGATAGCAGACTAGGAAAAAGCAGGGTTCGTCTCTTCTCAGGTCCGCGTTGAAATTACAACCAAATTATAAAATAATGTGGGGAATCACCTGAAGTCCAGCTGATTGTAACACCTATGTCTGATAATATAAAGGAGATACACTGAAGCTGGTAGGAGGGGCAAAGTCACAAAACAGTTGCGAGCAGACCACTGCTGCCTGTACAAGCTGCTATATCTCTTGAGGGGATTGCAGGGGTCCGTATTGATCTGAGGGCCCTTGACTCCCTGAGCTCTTGCCCCATCCAATACACAAAGGGCCCGCTGCACATTGATAGGCAGCTACCCCTGCCCTAGGTTGGCACATTCAGGCCCAAGGTGGGTAGCAGCTGACGTTGCAAATTGTACAGTAGACACAGAGAAAGCATTGGCATGTAAACTGACACTGCAGTGGCAGGAGGAAATTTACTCAGTAGATACAGGAGATTCCCGAGGCCCCTGCACCACCCAACACGCATATCACCCAGAGGCTCTTCCAGTTTCAGAGACTTACGGGCAACTGACAGGCAGTGTCAGGCCTTGAGGATCACTGGTCCCTCTGCTAAACTGTCCTAGGTCAGGGATGTGGGAATAACCAACTTCCGTCTACAGCATTGTCTCTTCCACTTATCTATAAATCCAGCATAAGCAACAACCATCTGCAGATCGCTTTGTAGTTCGCACCGGGTAGCCCAGAGCTATCAAAAGCAATGGCTGACCTTGGCCTACAGGGGAGCCCCTCCTCAGGGGCCACAAAACCAACATATCCGGAGGCTGGCACCAGACTACAACAGAGCAAATCCTGACTAGTCTCATTAGCGGTAACCACAAAGGGTGGTTGTAACAAGTACACAAGTCTGTTAGGGCAAATCCCACTCAGTAGGGTCAATACTCATACAGCAACTCTTACCCTGCAGCCAATTTCCACAATTAGTCAGCCTGAGCATGAATCCCATCCACTGATCTACTAACAACAATAAAGTCTTGTTGACAACATAAGATCACACACAACCCACATAAAGATCACGTCCAGAGCGCCCAGCATAGAGGAACAGGGAGAGTGTGCCACTGGGCCACATGGGACACCTTCCACATTAGGCCATCTGGCCAAGGCTGAGAGATGAAACAAATATTGCTGACACATAGAAATGAACATAGAGAGGCTAATAAAATGAGAAAACAAAGAAACATGCCACAAACGAAACTATAGGATAAAACTCCAGAAAATAAGCTAAATGAAATGGAAGCAAGCAACCTACCAGAGACAGAGTTCAAAATAATGGTTATAAGGAGGCTCAACGAACTTGGGGGAGAATGGATGAACACAATGAAAACCTCAACAGAGATAGTAAGCATAAAAAAGGGCATAGAAACCATAAAAAAGAACCAGACAGAAATGAAGAATACACTAACTGACATAAAGAATACACCAGAAGGATTCAACAGTAGATTGGACAAAACAGAAAATCAAATCAGCTAATTGGAAGACGAGGTAGCAGAATACACCCAAACAGAACAACAAAAAGAAAAAACAATTTTTAAAAAAATGAGGATAGTTTAAGAGACCTCTGGCAGAACATTAAGAGTAAAAATATCCCGATCACAGGAGTATCTGAAGAGGAAGAGAGAGAACAAGGGCTTGAGAAATTATTTGAAGAAATAACGACAGAAAACTTCCCTAACCTGGCAAAGGAATTAAACATATAAGTTCAGGAAGCACAAAGAGTCCCAAACAAGAAGAATTCAAACAGACCTATACCAAGACACATCATAATTAAAATGCCGAAGGTCAAAGACAAAGAGAGAATCTTAAAAGCAGCAAGAGAAAGGCAGCTAATTACTTACAAGGGTACCCCCATAAAAATGTCTGCTGATTTTTCAATGGAAACTTTGCAGGCCAGAAGGAACTGGCAAGAAATACTCAAAGTTATGAAAAACAAGAATCCTCAACCACAAACACACTAACCAGCAAGGCTTTCAATTAAAATGGAAGGCAAGATAAAGAGCTTCCCAGACAGGAAAAAGCTTAAGAAATTCATCACCAACAACTCAGCATTAAAAGAAATGTTAAAAGGACTTCTGTAAAAAGAGAAGGGGTAAAAAAAGAAAATAAAAATAACGAATACTAATAATAAAATGGCAATAACTATGTATTTGTTAGTAATCACTTTAAATGTAAATGGATTAAATGCTCCAATCAAAGGACAAAGAGTAGCTGAATGGATAAGAAAACAAGACCCATGTATATGCTGTCTACAAGAGACCCACTTCAGATCAAATGACACTCCCAGACTGAAAGTAAAGGGATGGAAAAAGATATTTCACGCAAACGGACACACACACACACACACACACACACACACACACACACACACACACTCAAAGCCCAGGTAGCAATACTTATATCAGATAAACAGACTGTAAAACAAAGGCTCTAAAAAGAGACAAAAGGGGGCATTACATAATGATAAAGGGATCAATAAATCAAGAGGACATAACCCTAAGAAACATATACACACCAAACATAGGAGCACCCACATACATAAAGCAATTATTGACAGACATAAAAGAAAAGAACAGTAATACACTCATAGTAGGAGACTTTAACACCCCCATTGAAACCAATGGACAGATCATCCAAACAAAGAATCAACAAGGAAACAATGGGTCTAAAAGACACACTAGATTAGAGCAGAAATAAATGAAATAGAGTCTAGAAAAACAATACAAAAGATTAACGAAACCAAGAGCTGGTTTTTTGAAAGGATAAACAAAATTGACAGATTCTTAGCCAGAATCATTAAGAAAAAAAGAGAGAGGACTCAAATAAATAAAACCAAAAATGAAAGAAGAGAAATAACCACAGAAATGAAAGAAGAGAAATAAACTTATATGTTTAATTCCTTTGCCAGGTTAGGGAAGTTTTCTGTCATTATTTCTTCAAATAATTTCTATACTCCAAGGCTACAGTAATCAAAACAGCAGGTACTGGCATGAAACTCCACAGAAATATAATGGATCATAAGAATATACTATGAGCAATTATATGCCAACAAATTGGGCAGTCTGGAAGAAATGGGTACATTCCTCTAAACATACAATCTCCCAAGACTGAGTCAAGAAGAAATAGAAAATGTGAACCGACTGATTACCACCAATGAAATAGGATCAGTAATCAAAACCTTCCAAATAACAAAAGTCCTGGACCAGATGGCTTCATAAGCAAAGTTTACCAAACATTCAAAGAATTAACACCTATTCTTCTCAAACTATTCCAAAAAATTTAAGAAGAGGGAAGGCTGCCTAACTCTTTTTATGGAGCCACCATTACCTTGATTCCAAAACCAAAGACATTACAAAAAAAGAAAACTATAGGCAGATATCTCTTATGAACACTGAAGCAAAAATCTTCAACAAAATATTAGCAAACCAAATTCAGCAATACATTAAAAATATCATACACCATAATCAAGTTGGATTTATTCCTGGGATGTAAGTTTGGTACAATATCCGCAAATCAATTAATGTGATATACCACATTAACAAATCAAATATAAAAACCATATGATCATATCAATAGATGCAGAAAAGTATTCAAAAAAATCCAGCATCCATTTATGATAAAAATTCTCAGCAAAGTGGGAATAGAGGGACCATACCTCAACATTATAAATGCCATATATAACAAACCTATAGCTAACATCATACTCAATGGGGAAGGCTAACAGCATTTTCCTTAAGATCAGGAACAAGACAAGGACGCCCACTTTCACTACTCTTGTTCAACATTGTATTGGAAGTCTTAGCCACAGCAATAAGACAAGAAAGAGAAATAAAAGATATGCAAATTTAAAACAAAGAAGCAAAACTTTCATTATTTGCTGATGACATGATACTATATAGAGAGAACCCTAAAGATTCCACTAAAAAAATGTTAGAACTGATCAATGAATTCAGTAAAGTAGCAGGTAACAAAATAAATATTCAGAAGTCAGTGGCACTTTTATACACCAATGATGAACTCTCAGAAAGAAAAATTAAGAAAACAATTCTATTTACAATTGCATCGAAAACTATAAAATACCTAGGAATCAAATTAACCAAGGAGGTAAAAGACCTGTTCTCAGAAAATAATAAGTCATTGAAAAACGAAATCGAAGAATATACAAATAAATGGAAGCATATACTGTGCTCATGGGTAGGAAGAATTAACATCATTTAAATGGCCATACTACCCAAAGCAATCTATAGATTCAATGTAATCCATATCAAAATACCAAAGGCATTTTTCAGAGAGCTAGAACAAATATTCTTAAAATTTATATGGAACCATAAAAGACCCCGAATAGACACGGCAATCTTGAGAAAGAAGAACAAAGTTGGAGGTATCACACTACCTGATATCAATCCATACCACAAGTCTACAGTAATCAAAACTGCATGGTACTGGCATAAAAACAGATACATTGATCAATGGAACAGAATAGAGAGCCCAGAAATAAATCCATGCTTATACGCTCATTTAATATATGACAAAGAAGGTAAGAATATACAATGGGGTAAAGAC
>NW_011889105.1:2011764-2013689 GCF_000151845.1 Pteropus vampyrus | reverse complement strand
AATGGAACAGAATAGAGAGCCCAGAAATAAATCCATGCTTATACGCTCATTTAATATATGACAAAGAAGGTAAGAATATACAATGGGGTAAAGACAGTCTAGTCTCTTCAATAAATGTGTTAGGAAAATTGGACAGATATATGCAAAAAAAAAAAAAAAAACCTGGACCACCTTCTTATACCATATACAAGAATAAAATGTAAGACTTTTAATTAAAGACTTAAATGGATTAAAGACTTAAATGTAAGACCCAAAACCATAAAACTTTTAGAAGAAAACATAGGCAGTAAACTCTCTGATATTACTAACAGGAATTTCTTTTTAGATATATCTCCCCAGGCAAGGGAAACAAAAAAATAAATAAACAAATGGGACTACATCAAACTAAAAAGGTTTTGTACGGCAAAGGAAACCATCGACAAAAGAAAAAGAAAACCAACTGTTTGGAAGAAGATATTCCCTAATGATACATCTGATAGAGATTAATATCCAAAATATATAAAGAACTCATACAACTCAAACAGAAAAACAAACAATCCAAATAAAAAATAGAAAGAAGACCTGAATAGATACTTCTTCAAAGAGGAAACACAGATGGCTAATAGACATATGAAAAGATGCTCAAGGTCATTAATCATCAGAGAAATGCAAGTTAAAATCACAATGAAGTCTACGGCCCTGTCACCCTGAATAAGCCCGATCCCATCTGATCTCAGAAGCTAAGCAAGGTCAGGCCTGGTTAGTACTTGGATGGGAGACCACCTAGGAAGACCAGGTGCTATAGGAGTAAAAATTTATTTAAAAAAAGGATTGTAAGCTGACAAGGTCTTTGCAATCTGTGAGGTCAACCAAGAGTTACCTCGCCTAAAAATAAATAAATAAATAAATAAATAAATACATTTTAAAAATAAAAAATAAAACACTGTGAGATATTACCTCAAACCTGTCAGAATGGCTAACATCAATTAATCAAAGAATAACAAATGTTGGCGAGGCTGCAGAGAAAAGGGAACCTTTATACACTGTTGGTAGGATTGCAAATTGGTACAGCCGCTATGGAAAACAGTCTGGAGGTTTCTCAAAAAATTAAAAATAGATCTTCCTTTTGACCCAGCAATTGCACTTCTGGGTATTTATCCAAAGAAAACCAAAACAATAATTCATAAAGATTCATGGCAGCACTATTTACAATAGCCAAGATATGGAATCAACCTAAATGCCCATCAACAGATAACTGGATAAAGAAGTTATGGTTCATATATACAATGGAATATTACTCATTGAAATCCTACCATTTACGACGACATGGATGGACCTAGAGGTTATTACGCTGAGTGAAATAAGCCAGACAGAGAAAGATAAATACCATATGATTTCACTTATATGCTAAATCTAAGGAACAAAAAGAGCAAATTAATCAAAAAACAGGCTCACAAATATAGTGGACAATTTCGTGATGGACAGAGGGGAGGGCGGTGGGGGGCGGGGCTGAGAGAATGGGATGAAGGGTTAAAGAAATACAAATTAGTGGTTGATATATGGTCACAGGGATGGGGAACACAGCATAAGGAATGCAGTTAGCATTAATATACTTGCTAGGTGGAAAACCAGAGGAGAGAAGGAGCAATTAGGGGGATCATTTATCAACTATATAAGTGTCTAACCAATGTACTGTATACTTGAAACTAATAATAAAATAAAATTAAAATTAAAAATTAAAAAAAGAAGGGGAGCTCTGAATCACTCCTCTCCTTCAGTCGCAAACTGCTATAATCTCAGCATGTTTTTTCATTACAGATCTGAGAAAATGTTAACACCTTAAGTAATATCGTGTAGTTTAATTTATTTTCCTACCTTTCTGGCAGCCCTTCTATATTCAGAATTAAGTGTTTCAAATATCCTGAAGAATTCAGAGTCCCATAGGA
>NW_011889105.1:2007435-2011126 GCF_000151845.1 Pteropus vampyrus | reverse complement strand
GATGGTAGAACTGTTCTGTATGCTGATTAGAGTGGTGGTTGAATGAATCTAGACTAAATATACTAAATATGCTAATATACTAAAATTCATAGAGTCATACAAAGGAAAGAAAACACTTACTATGTAATTTTTAAAAATAAAAATTATATAAACATACATGCATATGTGTGTGTGATAAAACATCCAAATAGGAGAGAGTTATATAAAGAAAAATACTAAAAGCCTCTTCTCCCTTTCCTCCAAATTCTACTTTCAATTAGTAACTGCTGTGGGATTATATAGTTTCAGAAAAAAATTCCTAGATGTATACATTCTCCAGTCTTCAGTATGTCTCTGTCTGTCTCTGTCTGTCTCTATCTGTCTCTGTCTCTGTCTGTCTGTCTGTCCATCCGTGTGTGTGTCTCTCTTTCTCCACTCTGCCATTAGACCAAGTTCCTTTTATGTATGTTGAGGAATGGCATGAACAGTTCTGCTGTGGATCCTGTGACTCACATTTAAGAACAATAAATGTACCTGAGAATAGATGACCCTAGGAGGGTTCTGGAGGTCTTTCTCCAATCACATGTAAAACTATAACCTGTGGCTCTGAGATCCTTTGACCTTGTACATTTCTTCCTCTCCATAGGTTTTCTTGACAAGTGAGCAAGAAGCCCACCTTCCCATGGAATAAGGGAGGCCCTGGGGACTTGTGGACTTGATTGTATTATTGTTTCATGTATACCATTTTTATTTCTTGTTTGCTGAACCAGTAAGATAGAAATAAAAGTAACAACCATGGAGTCACCCTCATCATTTTTCAAAATTTAACCAGTCATGAAGGTCGGACCTAGCTCCTACATTTGTCTTTATCATTCTTAACATTTTTAATAAAATAAATTAGCCTTTTCTCATAACATGTACTGCAAATATATTTTCCAAGCTTATCCTTTGCCTTTTAAATATTGTATAATGCTTTTTAAACCTTTAATAGATAAAATTTCAATTTTTTTTCTGTATGCCAGCTATTTGAATTATATGTTTTCCCTGCTCTAATATAACATTCAAATATTTTCTTCTAAATATTTTGTTATAATTATATACTTTTCACACCTGTCATCTTAACTCCACTTTGGTAATTTCTAGAGTGAACCCCAATATTATTTCATTGAATTATTGAGCTTTTATTTTTCTATAGGCAGGAGTTGATGTTTAAGCAAAATTTAACATAGGTTCCTTATTTCGATGGAATGATTCCTAAAACTATATAGTTAAAAAATGTTTCTGCCTCATTTTTTTTAATTGGTATTAATACCCACAATCAAAAATTGTTCAATCTCTTTCAAAAGTCTTCTTTTGTGCTATGCCTTTTTACCTACCTCTACATCCCTTCGTCACTAACACCTGAAAACCAATCTTTTCTCCACCTCATAATTTTATTTCAAAATGTAATATAAATGAAATAACACAATACGTAACTTTTGGGATTACATTTTTCACTCAACATAATTCCTTGCTGATTCACCTAAGTCATTGCTTATATCAACAGTCTATTCCTTTTTACAGCTAAGGAGTATTCCATAGTATACATGTACCACCCTTTCTTTAATCATTCATCTGGTAAATGACATTTGGGTTTTCAATTTTGGGCTATTCCAAATAAAGGTGCTATAAACATTTGTATACAGGTTTCCATGTGAATATAAGTTTTCATTTCACCATGATAAATTCCCCAAAGTATAATTGCTGGGTTGGATGGGAGTCATATGTTTAGTTTTATAAACAAACTATTTTCCAATGTGGCTATACTGTTTTACACTCTCACCAAGTAATGTACAAATGATTCAGTTTCTTAGTAACCTCACCAGTGTTTGATATTAGTATTTTTAAAAATATTTTAACCATTCTAACGACATTATCATTAGGTATAATTATCACTACACCTAACTTCACATTTTGGTTCTAATTTTAATTTCCTTAATGGCTAATTCTGTTGAGCATCTTTCCATATGCTTATTTGTCATCTGTATACGTTCTTCAGCAAAATGTCTGTTCAAGTCTGTTACCTATTCTCTAATTGAAAAAAAGTTTTTTAATTGTTGAATTTTGAGGTTTCATTATATTCTAGGGGCAAATACTTCATCAGATATGTAGTTTAAAATATTGTTACCCAATTTCTAGCTTATCATTTTATTCTCTTAAAAAAAGCAGTTTTAAATTTTTGTGAGGTTCAATTATTAAATTCGCCCTTTCAGTATCATGCTTTTGGTGTCAAGTTTAAGAACTATTTACCTAGTCCTAGGTCCCGAAGACTTTTTCCTATGTTTCCTTCTAAATGTTTTGTAGCTTTACATTTTACATTTAAGTCTGTGATCCATTTTGATTTAATTTTTGTGTATGGAGTGAGGTTTAGGTCAAGGTCTTTTTTTTTTCTGCCAATGAATGTCCAATTGCTCCTGTACCATTTGTTAAAAGGCTGTTCTTCCTCCATTGAATTGCTTTTGCACTTTAGTTGAAAATCAGTGGATCTATTTATGGGTCCTCTATTCTGTTCCACTGATCAATGGCTCTCTCCCTCTGCCAATATCACAGTCTTGAATACTTTATGTAGTAAGCCTTAACATCTAGCAAAGAGAATCTCTCCACTGTATTCATTTAAAAAAAAAAATCATTTAGGCTATTATAGGACCTTTGCTTCCATATATTTTTTATAATAAGTTTGTCTATGTCTATAAAAATCTTTACTGAGATTTTGATAGAAATTGCATTAAAACTATAAATTAATTTAGGGAACATTGACATCTTTACTAATGTTGAGTTTTCAAGCTGATAATTGTACTGTACCTCCCTATTTTGGTCTTTAATTTCTTTCATGAGCATTTTGTAACTTTCAGCATAGAGATTCTGTACATATTTTGTTAGATTAAGTTAAAATACTTCACTTTTTCACAACAAATGCATTTTTAACTTCAGTTTCTACATGTTGTTAGTATGTAAAAATGTAATTGATATTTTTTGTATTTGCTTTAAGGGTAATTTTTCCACTTTATTGAGGCATAATTAGCATATTGTACCTAATTAATGTATACGAAGTGGTGTGTTTGGACATATGTATATACTCATGTTACCATCACAATCTAGGTAATAAAGATATCCAACACCTCCAAAAGTCTTCATGTGTACCTTTGGGTTTTTTTTGTTTATTCTCTGCTAAGAACACAGCATGAGATCTACCTTAACAAAATTTTAAGTGCACAATACCTCATTGCTAACTACAAACACTATGTTATACAGCAGATTTCTGCAACTTACTCATCTTGTATAATAACTATAACCTTATACCAACTGTAAAACAGTTTCCTCTACCTTCTCCCCATTTCCTCTGGTTATCACCATTCTATTACCTACTTCTATGTGTCTGACTATTTTAGATGCCTCATGTTAGAGGAAACATGTAGCATTTATCCTTCTGTGACCAATCTTGCTCCTATATTAGTTCTAGAAATTCTTTTATAGATTCTTTTGAATTTTCTACATAGACAATCATGGCATTTGCAAATAGACCCAATTTTATTTCTTCCCTTCCAATCTGCCCTTTTCTTTCATTCTTGACTTATTATGCTGGCTGTAATTTCCAGTACTGTGTCAAGTAAGTATAGTAAGTGCAGGCAACCTTGTCTTCTTCTCCATATGACAGGGAAGCATTCAGTATTTC
>NW_011889105.1:1988700-2007385 GCF_000151845.1 Pteropus vampyrus | reverse complement strand
ACCTATTCTCTAATTGAAAAAAAGTTTTTTAATTGTTGAATTTTGAGGTTTCATTATATTCTAGGGGCAAATACTTCATCAGATATGTAGTTTAAAATATTGTTACCCAATTTCTAGCTTATCATTTTATTCTCTTAAAAAAAAGCAGTTTTAAATTTTTGTGAGGTTCAATTATTAAATTCGCCCTTTCAGTATCATGCTTTTGGTGTCAAGTTTAAGAACTATTTACCTAGTCCTAGGTCCCGAAGACTTTTTCCTATGTTTCCTTCTAAATGTTTTGTAGCTTTACATTTTACATTTAAGTCTGTGATCCATTTTGATTTAATTTTTGTGTATGGAGTGAGGTTTAGGTCAAGGTCTTTTTTTTTTCTGCCAATGAATGTCCAATTGCTCCTGTACCATTTGTTAAAAGGCTGTTCTTCCTCCATTGAATTGCTTTTGCACTTTAGTTGAAAATCAGTGGATCTATTTATGGGTCCTCTATTCTGTTCCACTGATCAATGGCTCTCTCCCTCTGCCAATATCACAGTCTTGAATACTTTATGTAGTAAGCCTTAACATCTAGCAAAGAGAATCTCTCCACTGTATTCATTTAAAAAAAAAAATCATTTAGGCTATTATAGGACCTTTGCTTCCATATATTTTTTATAATAAGTTTGTCTATGTCTATAAAAATCTTTACTGAGATTTTGATAGAAATTGCATTAAAACTATAAATTAATTTAGGGAACATTGACATCTTTACTAATGTTGAGTTTTCAAGCTGATAATTGTACTGTACCTCCCTATTTTGGTCTTTAATTTCTTTCATGAGCATTTTGTAACTTTCAGCATAGAGATTCTGTACATATTTTGTTAGATTAAGTTAAAATACTTCACTTTTTCACAACAAATGCATTTTTAACTTCAGTTTCTACATGTTGTTAGTATGTAAAAATGTAATTGATATTTTTTGTATTTGCTTTAAGGGTAATTTTTCCACTTTATTGAGGCATAATTAGCATATTGTACCTAATTAATGTATACGAAGTGGTGTGTTTGGACATATGTATATACTCATGTTACCATCACAATCTAGGTAATAAAGATATCCAACACCTCCAAAAGTCTTCATGTGTACCTTTGGGTTTTTTTTGTTTATTCTCTGCTAAGAACACAGCATGAGATCTACCTTAACAAAATTTTAAGTGCACAATACCTCATTGCTAACTACAAACACTATGTTATACAGCAGATTTCTGCAACTTACTCATCTTGTATAATAACTATAACCTTATACCAACTGAAAAACAGTTTCCTCTACCTTCTCCCCATTTCCTCTGGTTATCACCATTCTATTACCTACTTCTATGTGTCTGACTATTTTAGATGCCTCATGTTAGAGGAAACATGTAGCATTTATCCTTCTGTGACCAATCTTGCTCCTATATTAGTTCTAGAAATTCTTTTATAGATTCTTTTGAATTTTCTACATAGACAATCATGGCATTTGCAAATAGACCCAATTTTATTTCTTCCCTTCCAATCTGCCCTTTTCTTTCATTCTTGACTTATTATGCTGGCTGTAATTTCCAGTACTGTGTCAAGTAAGTATAGTAAGTGCAGGCAACCTTGTCTTCTTCTCCATATGACAGGGAAGCATTCAGTATTTCGATATTAAGTATGATATAATGTCAGTATTTTAATAGTTTTTTAATCAATTCAAGAAAGTTTACTTCTACTTTACTAAAAGTTTTTTATCATGAATGAATGTTAAATTTTGTCAAATGCTTTTTTGTATCAATTGCTATACTCATAATTTTTCTTCTTTAGCCTATTGAAATGATGGACTACAATGACTAACTTTTGAACATTGCCATGTAATTGCATACCTGGAATAAATATCTCTTGGTCCTGAGGTGGAAGTCATTTTATACTTTGCTGGATTCAACATCCTAATATTTTGTTGATATTTTTAAAATTAAGCTCATAATAGACATTTATGTTTCTTTTTCTGTTTTTTTTTTATCAGATTAATACTGCCTCAAACAATGAGTCTGACTTAAATTTTAATTATCCTGTTATAGAATTTTGCTGACTTTGAGAGTGCTATGTCTAGTTTGTCCAATGAAAAATGTATAGTTTGGCCATGTCCAAAGACATGTACCATTTCGTTTTACTGGTGCTGGTTTAATTCTAACAGGCATTTGCAGAATTCTTCTAGAGTTTCTTTTAGTGGGTTTATTTTTCTCATACCCTGTCAACAATCATGCTATAATATTGTGTGCTCTTGACCTGTTGCTCTATTTAACACCAGAGAGTTATATTTCAGTAGTGAATGAAGTGCTGTCCTAGAAATCTGCTGTACAAATGCAAGACAAAAGTACTAAACAACTGTTGTATTTTGTTAAGCACATCTAGATACAGCATATTTTTTCATGATATCGATTTCATAAAATTTTAGATTTCTTCACCTTCCAAAAATAATTAGAAGCAGTGAAGAATGAAGGAAAGTGCTTATGGGCATAAGTGTTTTATATAACACACTTAAGTATTAAGTAGTAAGTAGACATCACTGAACATGGAAATATAACATTTGAGTTCACATTCTGGCTCTGCCACTATCGGTGACTTTGGACAAATCACCTACCTTTTCATATTAATACTGTAAAGGCATTAACATTAATCTTATATAAGGAAGTTAAATAAAATCATTTTTGGAATCAATACTACATAAACTTTTATTCTCACTGCTTATATTTCATTGTGCCCTTATATGGCTTTGAGTATAAGTTTTAGTACACAGATATATAGCCTTGATGTTGACATACACCAAATAATTTTGAAATATGCTCAATTTGTAGTGGAATTTTCAAACATTTCGAGTTGGGAAGCTCAGAATGCTATGAGTAAAGAAAACTCTGAAAGAAGAATAATGTTTGCCATGGAAAAAGGATACTGAAAAGTACTTCTAGAGAAAAAAAGGGGGGAAATGAAAGGATGTTTTGAGTTCAAAAAATGTTTATATATTTCATAATGCTATAGTTCCCATTTTGTAATTCATAATGCACACTAGTTACTAAAATCTCTGGGAAATTTTGAAATAAAAAAGCCAATAAAGCTTAATTTAACCCAGCATTTAGCACTTATTTATACACTTATATTCCCCATAACACTCTGTAGGACATTTAGTAAGATAATCCTTAACTGAGAGGAAAGCAAAGCAAAGCAACCAATGCAAGGAAATGGTACTTTTGAAAAAGACAATATTCGATATTTTCTTGCTATAATTTAAAAAGAAACTATATTAGATAAATAAAGTTTAAATATTTAAGATTTATAAGAAAGATAGAAGAGTCACATGGATTTATTTAAATCATGTATAGTTTACAAAACGTTTAACTTACTGTATTTTTAACATTCTCATGACTACATATTATATATAACTTAATTTATAATAATCTAACATTATGTAAATGTACTTTTATATATTTAAATTTATAAGAGCATAAATTAAATATATAATGTTAAATATAGTACTATAGTAAATAAAATTTTAATTATATAATACATATATTTAATATTTAATTTTATATATTATATACTAAATATGTTATATCTAATATAGTAACATATACTACATATAAAATATATAAATTAATATTTGAAAATACATTTGACTATTTAAAATTTTAAAAAGTAAAATATAATTTGATCTTATGTTACATAAATATTACGTGACATATTTAAACATATATTTAATAAGTGTCTTATTTAATAATTTAGTACATTAAAATAACTAAGTATACATACATATATTATATATAAGTATACAGATAGACTGACATATTTAAATTTATCAAACATGTAATATATAAAATATATTAAGATATATTTCTATGCATATAACTTAAATTTATGAAAGCTAAAATATGAGATGAATATGTGCACTTGAAATAAACTAAAGACATTAAATATAAAAGGTAAAGTCATATGAAGAATTTCTTAGGCGAATCTACTCTTTTTCTCTTACCGTAAGAATTACATGGATAGATACTCAGTTACTTGCATCTCCTGGAGCACAGACTCCCAGGTTATTTAAACTCTCTTTAGAGTAAGGGTTTTAAAATTATAATGAGTGTTTGACATAGTATTTTAGTCAAGCATGCTTTTCTGCTCATTTTATTGCTCACTACAAAAATCACGACAATTTCAATATAATTCACTGCTATGAAGAAAGAAGTATAGAAAATAAGGGCTAATGTAAAAGAAACATCCTTTTCCCCCTGCATTTGAAAGCAATAGTTTTACAGTTGTTAAGTACCAGAACTTACCTCAAGTGCTGGTGTTTTCACAGTAGCTCTCTCTGGGGTAACAGGAATGAGGGCTCTACGTTCAGAGCCTGCTTTACCAAATTGAGGCTTGTCACCCTATGTTAGCTAAGTCTACACCCAAACTAGACTATCTGCCAAATGGAGAAAACACAGAGCTTTAGAAAAAACAAGGAAGGAGGAACTGGCCACATTCAGAGACTTTATCTGAATCCCTCCACAACCACCTGTTTTTTCCTGCCTAAAATAAATCTCACAGGATAACTTCTTTACTAGTAGTACCAGTAGTACCTTGTTCCTTTCTACTGAAGCAACATACGTAACAGGTAATGTTCACAGACTTGCTATGCTTCTTCCATGGACTTAGAAAACCTGAAAATATTTTTGCACTGAATTTAAAATCTGTAATAATTTGCAATCAACACCACAACTAATGATAAAAAGCATTTAAGTCATATTTTCAATGAACATATGTTGATACAACTATTCACTCCGCAAAATTGAAAGAGAGAGAAAAAAATAAAGTACAACAAAAAATATAAACAGCATTGCAGATTTGTGCCTGCCATTTAGTATATATGGACCTCAGGGTGAACAAGTATGAGTTTGCTGTTCCTATCCACCTATGACTCAGTTACCACAAACCTCACCCTTCCACTCTGTCATCTCCAGCTCTTAGTGTGAGTCTATTATCAGAAAGATGATTCTTGTGTTCAGTTGTACACATGTGTAAATGAGAACCTGGAATCTACTTCTCACAATGAAGAAAAAAATAACTCTCCTGGACTCAATAAAGAATTGTGTACGGCAAAATTAATGCATTTTACTGGCTACCTAAGGAGTTTTCAGAAATTTTTTTTTTATTATTCTTGAATTTAGCTTTATGCATTGGATGGAGTGTATATTAGTAATAACTATTTATTATGAACTTAGAATAATTATAATCTGCAAGTTATATGTGATTTTCATTATATGACCTGCTCTGATTCCAATTTAAACTCTATTTATCTATGTATATCTACTTGGCCTAGCTAAATCTATCTATATCAGAATATCAGTATATAAAAGTAGTGTTATTATAGAAATAATCTTGAATCTTCCATAATTTATTTTAAATTTATATCTACGAATCCTGGTGATAGTTTTATTAACAGTAGTATAAATTCCCTTCGGTGTATTGATGAAGACACTTCACAGTTGTGAACCACTGATCCAGAGGAAAAAATAATTTTAATAGTGAATGAAGTTTTAAAAAGGGGAGACAAAATATGAAAGAGAAAAAAGTGAGAGTGTATCTTTCTCTAAATATATAAAATTGTTTTAACTCAATATTTTAAGCATATAAAAAAGCATTAATGAAAAATACATTTTACATTCAATAGGAGTTAAGAATGTTATATTATATATTGCTTCCAAAATTATTGATCATAATTCCAGAATGCAGATGACGTAATCTTGTTAAAAGTTCATTACTTTCCTTTCATTCTTAGTTTGTTCATCCCACTTTAGATAGAGTGTAGTGTTGAAACAGCAGAAATACATGTAGGCTTGTATTGATGTTGACTGTCTTAGGGGAATGCATCTCTAAAATTTGTTTTATTTCTACATGACTAGATAAAATATGTAAGGTCCTGGGAGTTTTTCTCATTTGGAAATAGGAAATAATGCTTATCCCATTCATCTCACGATCTTATTGGAATGACCAAATGAGGTAATACATATAAGGATTTTGAAAAATTTACAGCAGTATCAAATATAAGCTATTGTTATACCTTGATATCAAAAAAAGATCTAAAAGTGATGCCACACTGTTGCATCAATCTATTAATTCTATTTTCCTTCTGAGGTATTCTATATACTATATAATGTCTTAAATAATGTTAAGAAATAAATAATGTTAACAAATCAGCATAATAAACCAGTTTCCTCAAGTTGAAATTTTTTTATTGCAATTGAGGTAGCCAGCCTTCGAGATTAATCCCAATGATCCATGCCTTCTGGTTTTCATGATCTGTGTAATTTCCTCCTGTTGAATGTGGCCTTGACTTACTGCTTCATTTATAATGAACAGAATGAGGCAGAACTGACCCAGAAACTAGATCATAAAAGGCAGTGTAGTGTAACCCTCAATCGCTCCTTGATCATGTAGTCAGAGGAAAGCCATGTTATGTACAGCCTTACAGAAAGATCCATGTGGCAAGGAGCTGAGGCCATTTGCCAACAACTATTTGAGTGAGTTTGGAATTAGATTCTCCAGCCCCGGGAAAAGTTTCAGGCGACTGCACCCCCAGCCAACATCTTGGATGCAAATTCATGAGAGACCCTAAGCCATCCCTGACCCTTATCCTCACAAACTGCCTTAAGTAATAAATTCTTATTCTTTTAAGCTGCCAAATGTTAGGTTAATTTGTTATAAGATGATAGATAACTAATACAGGTTTTCGTACCCAATACTGCTGAGAAAAAAAAAAATATATGTAGGAAGGTTTTGAAATCAAACAGTGGTCAGAAGCTTAAAGTGCCTTGGATACAACTGTTCATAGAATTTTGAACATTGAACTGGGAGTAGGTGATCTTGCTAAAGAGACTTCCAACCAGACGGTGTTGAAGTTGCCATCTGGTTTCATCTTGCTGCTAATAGTGAAATGTGAGAGGCAATACATAAGCTAAAGGAAGGACTATTAAACCAAAAGAAGCCCGCGCTGGCTGGTTTTAAAAATTCTCAGTCTCTCCAGATGGCAAACAATGCTAAAATTAAGAAATGGCTTCTAAGTAAAGGTCAAAATCAAGCAAATCTCAGGAAATCATGGTCTAAAGATTACACTGAGATTGTGACTTTAAAATCCTTCATTGAGACCCCTGACAGATCAAAGGTGGTACTCTAGACTACATTCGTTTAGGCAAAAGGCCCTCTGAATATTTTAAGGCTATAAATAACAGATCTTCTCAATCAATCAAGCTTCTAAGAGGTTTAAAGGCATTGTCCTTCAGCGGAAGCCTAAAGCAGAGAAGGGCATATCTCCAAGAGATTTGTGGATGTGGTTTCCATCTAAAGGGTTGAACTCAAATAAGATTCACAGAAGACCCATAAAAAAATTATATCAACTACACCCTGCCATTTTGGAGTGAAAGTAACAGAGACAGCATGAATTGAGATTGTTGGACTCCCAAAATTCTACTGGCAAGAGAGCAGGGTGAGAAACTGTTCAGCTGATGATACCTACCTTTCATGGAAAAGGAATGACTCAGGTGGGTAAGGTATAAACCAATTGCCCAGAATGAAGAATGATGGAGAATAACTCCAGAGAAGAAATAGCTGAGCATGAGAGAAATTCTATGGTCCCAAGTTTCTGATGTGCTGCCTTTTCCCGTTCTCATCCTTTGTGAACAGGAATGCCTACGGCAGTTATTCTATGTTTGCTTCACTATGTCGGAAATACACAGGGCAGAAAGCTTGCTTCTCTAGTTCACAGAGGAGCCTTATCCTCACTTGGACCTGATTTACATAAGATCCTGAACTTTGAGCTGATGCTGCAATGGGATGACTAGGGCTTTGGGCAGGTGTAACTATCCTTTGCCTATGGGAGAAATATGAATCATTGGAGCAGAGAGAAGACTGTAGTAGACAGCCTCTAAGATGGCCCCCAATGATTCCTGCCTCCTCCAGTCAAGTGTAGACTGACTTAATAACTTTCTTGTAGTGAATAAAAGGTGAAGGTAGCAACGTGTGACTCAGAGACTAGGTCATAAAAAAAAAAAAAGAAACAGATGGCATCACACTCTCTCTTGAATCTTTCATTCTGAGGGAAGCCAGATGCAATGTTTTGATCGACCCCATGAAGAGGTCCACATTGCAAGAAACTGAGACCACCTTCCAGTAGCCACAAAAGAGCTTGGAAGTAGATTTTCTGACTTTGGACAAAGCTTTAGATGACAATATTCCAAGCCAACAGAATATATGAAATCTCATGAGAGACTTTGAGTCAAAACCACATGTCTTAGATATTCCTGAATTCTTGACCAGTGAGATAATAAACAATTGTTGTTTCAAGGTGCTAAGTTTGAAGAAATTTTGCTATGTAGTAGTAGACAACTAATACAACAATATACAGGTGAATGGAACAAATCTGAGTAAAGAAATTTAGTAGATTTAATTTTCAAGTCCAGCCATATGTCTCACCCTTGAGAACTACTGTATGTGGTTATCCAATGAGAGTTAGCATTTAGACACAGTACTGAACACTCTCAGTCAACAGGCATTAGCTCACAATACAGCAAATATGTTCGGCCAATTAATTTTCTATATACTACCCTGAGTTAAATGAGTTGTCTGTTCCTTCTTAGCTGTCTGCTCCTTCTTTATCATTAGTTGTATATTCAAATAAACAAATTTTCAAACATAATGGCTGACAAAATGTATAAAAGTGATAGTCTGGACACTTCTATAAAATGGTCAAGGAAGCATAGACAAGTAAAATCGACAAGAAATTAAGGAAAATTGGGATCATTTGAGAATATTGTAGTTCTACAGTCCAAAGGAACAATCAATACAATAGAAGGGCACAGCCTAGTGCAAAAGAAAGCATACCATGTAAAGAAATTTATTATATAATAACTCCAAGTGGGAAACTAAAGTTCTGATTCCTAATTTGGTTCAATCTCAGGGGTCCATAAAATTGTACCGGAATCTCATTTGGACAGTTTCTCATAAAAGTCCATGCACTTTCTGTTTTCAATCAGGCCAGCAAAAGAGAGGAAATGTTCTTTTTCACAGCATTTCAACATTGTTGTTTCTGGTTCTAGCCATATTACAGAAATGGAAAAAAAGGGAAAAAAATGTTAATCACAGTTTTTGCACCTAACTACCTGAGTTTTATTTCCAGTTCTTATTAACAGTGTCAGAAGAATTTTGTTCTGACATCCTGTTTCTTTTCCTTCTTAAATAATGTGTCATGAAAATGAGCAATACATCCAAAGATTCCTAACAGCAAACACAATTATAAAGATAAATTCAGAAAATAATCTCTTCTATTATTAGTGTGTGAATTAAATAAAGATAAATCCTTGCATTTTATAGCATCATACAAAACCACATATTTGCACAGAAGTTTTGGTCACCCACAAGGATTTTCCTTGCAAAAGATTTTTTTTTTCAATCGTAGCAAACTCAGCATACATATATACTCATTAAAGCAAAGAAAGTATTGTGTGATAAAGTCACATGGAAGGAAGTCAGTTTGCTAGCTAAAGATTACAGGCAAACTTGGTGACTTAAGCAACTGGCATGGTTGACCGTAGTGACATAAATCACCAGGCCATACGATATTATCTTGGTAGTCTTTCTACTCTTATATAATGCTATTCTTTAAAGACATTAGGATATGTCTTATAGTTTATTAAGTGCCCTTTTTATGTGGATCTGAGTTTTCAGAGGTCTAATATATTATTATAGCTAACATTTTATTCTAATGTAATTTATTCATGGAAACAAGCATGCAGACAATTCAGGTAGTGAAAAGCTTAAGTCTAGCAACCAACCAGAAATTTTGAAATGGTCCTTGCATCTCAGTTTCTTCAACTTACATAGTATCACTCTAACCCCAATGCAATCTTACTGTCCAAGCCACCTTCAACACATCTGATTTCCCTGCAAATGTCAGTTCTTTGGAATAACCCTCTCAAACTAAAATATTAAATAGGCACTATATTTTTGAGTTTTTATTCTCTTCTTTTAGGGCCTCCTCTACAAGGACACAAAAGTTAGGAAAGAAAAAAGGAAGCAACTTGTTGCCTCTTTTCTCTGTATATACTTAGCTTGCATACAAAGACAAAATGTGCACATGTAATAAATCTTAAGAAACTGAGGAAGTCTAACATTTTTACAGTGACACCCAAAAGTTTAAAGGGTTTTGCTGATGATATTTATTACTTCAGTGCTCTGAGGAGTTCCAAAAGTCTATGAAAACATGAAATAACCTCAGAATTTAAAAAAAAAAAATTGAATCTAGCTCCTAGAACTGTGGCATTTAATTTTTTATTGACTTCTCTTGCTTAGTCTGAAAAGGATCAAAGAAGAAAGACCAAATTTTATATATCTGAATAAAACTGGCTGAACTAGGTGTCTGAATATCTGAGCTTTAACTACCACCTCGGATCCTGTCTGCGTATACCACTTTGGGCAAGAAATTGTTTTCAGGACCTCAATTTTCTCTTATCATAAGTGAAGGATGATCTGAACTAGGAGTTCTCAAACTTTGATGTGCATTAGAATCAGGTATCACATTTGTTAAAGGTTCAGATTTGTAGAGCCAACCCACAAAAAAATTGGATTAAATGGGCCTGGGGTAGAGCCCAGGAATCTTAATTCTTGTAAATTCCTGGGATTAGAGGCAACATTTTAATAAATAATAGGCTGTACCTTCTCTGAGGTTCCTTTCAAGATAAACAACCTTTCTTTGAATGGCCAAGGAACAGAGTTCAAGGACAGCTCTCAGCTCTACTTTCAATTATCAGACTATCTTAGGCCAGGAATTTCCCTGCCACAGGCTGCAGCTGATTTTGAGTTCTGGACAGGATCTTTCCAGCTAGAGAGAATGCACCATGGAAGTAACTCTAAGCGATCAGCACTTCATTGTCAAGTCTCCTGATCTGTCATCTTATCTCTTTTCTGTTGGATAGGTCATTGCTCAGCTGTGAACCTGATTATATTTGAAATGGTTGAAATAAAAGAAGTGTATATTATCACTGTCTCTTTGGCAGCATGATTTTTTTTTTTTTTCCCCAAATCTTTATGCTTTAAGGGCAATGTGAAGTTTAGCTTTAGTAAGCAAAGACTTGGCATATGAATGGTTTGGGGATCTTTTATGGGAAGTAACAGAAGAAACGAAAGTTAGTCCAATCATTGCAGCTGTCAATAGCATTTTTTGCTATAACCATATTTTGTGTATTTCTTCATTAGGTCATTGTATAAATTTTTGCTATTGAATAAAAAAATTCTTGTCAAGTGATACCTTTAATAATGTTAGAGATGTTAAAGTCACATGAAACATATGTAACTTCCCAGACCAATATTATCCAAGAACCAAAGGAGAATGAAAGAGAGAGAGAGCCTAAAGTTCCCAAAGGATGATTAAAGAAAAGAGAGACAATTGAAATTTACTAAGATACTAAGATTTGGCACTTCAATGACAATGTTGTTATATATTCATGAAGTCCAAGTTAAAACATCTCCATTGTGACTAAAGCTTTGGTTTTATGTCAGATATTTGGGGGGAGGGGGGTGCATAGATCTTTTGTTCTTATTTATTGGGGTAACATTGGTTAATACAACTACATAATTTTCAGATGTACATTACAGTTTGACGTTTATATATTCTATTTTGTGGTTACCACCCAAAGTCCAGTTTCCTTCAGCTACCATATATTTGATCCCCTTTACCCACTGCATCCTCCCGCTACCCTCTTATATTTGACCCCCTTTACCCTGTCTACCTCCCCCGCCCCCCACTCCTATCCTCTGGTAACCACTAGTCCATTGTCTATGTCCCTAAGTCTCTGTTTGTCCTATTCATTTTTGCTTTTAGGTTTATATCCCACATTTAAGTGATGTCAGATCTGAGTTTTAGTTGCTGCCACTCACTAGCAGAATAGCTTTAGGAGTCTTTCAACCCTCTGTACCTTAGTTTTCTCAGCTATAAAATGGGACTAACAAAGCATTGTATGCAAGGATATTAAGAGTATTAAAGAGATCATGTAAATGAATGCATATTGACAACAATAAGGCACTATATAAACATAATATTATCCCAATTACTATCATTACACTTACTATTGGGGTGATATAAGAGACAAACATTTCTTAAATGTTGGTAAAAGCCAAGAAAGTGCCAGCAAGAGAGATACAAGTTTTAATTTAAGCAGTCCTTATTTTTCCAACCAAAATCATTAATAACCAAGATAATAATAAGTTCCATGATCTAAAGTGCAAGTATTTTTTATTCAATATAAAGTGATTAGTGGAGACCCAATGTTAAGTCTCCACTAGGAGTCCTTTAAAACAGAAACGAATTTAAATGAAATAAACTTCATCCCTGGAGGAGAATTTAACCAGGGAGATCAAAAAGATACTATTTGTTTGAAGAGAACACTGAAGCTAAGGGCTTAAGAATGGATGGAGTGTGGAAGAACATCCTTTTCTCCCCATCTCTTCCCCCTTCCCACATTCCCAAACATAGCTCATGATTTTCTTTGCCCTAGAGCCAACATAAGAATCAAAATCATATAGATTTTTCTAGTACAAAACCTAGATTGCTGGCTTTTATAGACAGTAGGCAAGGGAAGAGTTGTATCAAAATCAACTGGGAAGGTTTTGTCAAACTATCAAATGTCCTTCACATCCTTCCCCACCTACCTGTCCCCAATACAGATTCTACATTCTGCTATGCACAGAAAGGCATACATCCGCAGATAAACCTGACACATCACTGTCAGGGAGGAGAAGGGTTAAGGTGAGATATTTGAAATGTTCTCAAGTTATTCCCACACACATCCTCTTTCATTCTCATTCTCATTCAGATTAGTAACACAGGGTAGAAAATGCTCAGCTTAGAATGCTATGTGGTCAATAGTCTCTTTAAAATGAATCTTTTTTAAAAACAAAAACAGTGTCCTTTATACAATATATGGTAGTGTCAAAGTAATATTCTTTTCTTCTAAAATGAATAACTGTATTACTTTAGGTCTGGAAACAGTCATCCAAATAGCATGAAAAAATGAAAAATGTGTTTAAATAACTAGATAGACATATGTAATATATATACAGATTGAAGCATAGATATTTATATATTTATGAATATAAATATATAATATATTATATATATATATATATATAAAAAAAACATCTCGACAATTGTGCCTATTTACAGTTTCTAGCATATATCATCCATCCTTCACTTACACTGGCATCAGAATTTGGCAGAGGGAAGTAAGGGTCAGTGTTGTACAAAAATGAAGACAGTGTGGGAGAAAGAAAAAAGATTCAAAAGAAAAATAGCATTTTAAAACTAACTATATTTAAATACAATAAAAAAGTAATTATGCCTCTAGTAATCAGTATTAGTGCAGGTGTTGGTAAAATAATATATGAGCAGATTAGTTATTTATACAGACAGTACTGACAATTTACAGTGGACTCACAGAAGGCTTTCTGGTAAGGATGGAGAAAAGAATCATTTGTGATTAACTTAAAACAAGGATAATTATGAGGATTAGCCTCTATTAAGCACATACTACAATATGAACAAAATTTGCTATCAACTAGAAAGGGCCAGTTTACTGATTGGCTCTGGCTAGGGAGCTGAGACTCATAGAGGGCTAGATTACTGGCCTAGTAGGAAAAAAAATTCATTTTATTTTTAAAATAAAACAAATACTTTCCATGAATGGCTCAGTTTGGTGAAGGAGGAGTGGAAATGAATTAGAATTCTCTAAATATTGAGATTCAATTGCCATAATATGCTTAGGAGCATTATTGTGGAATTGAGTGCCTGGAGGCAGATGAAGGATTTGACCCAATGCCCTTATCCAGCAGTCCTCCAACTCCACTCTAATGAACACATACTCATAATTATTTCTCAAATAATTTTTATCTAATTTTAAAGTGGATAATTTATACCACTTGTATAAAAACGCATTAAGTTTCATTAAAATATTCAGCATTAGTAGAACTTTGAGCAGAATATATTTCTTACAGTTTCACAAAGTCATACATATTTATAATATTAAAACTCTTCAGTTGCTTTAATAATAGAATCTCTATCCCATAGATCTGAATACTAATTTTAATATGCTCGTGTAGAAGAAAGCTATGTGCACAAGAAAATGCATTTGCATTTTATATTTTCTTGTTTTTGTGCTTATTTCTTTTTTATTATACTTTCTTTTAATTAAACTTTGTTTTTTAGCTAAAAGCTTTTTTTTTTTTACTTTATTTTTTTCTTCTCTAAGTTAAAAATACAAGTGCTTAGAAGGTATTTACCACATCCTGTTAAGGAAGTGAGGGAAGAATCTCATTTTAGCCTTCCAGCATGTTCTGCATTATTTTGACTGGTTTTGTTTCAGTTCAAGGCTTTGCCTAATGGGTCATTCATTTTTGAAAATATAAGCATTTAGGGCAAAGAATCACGTATGCCAGTACACTGCTAGTCTCTTGTGGCAACTTTGAAAAGAGGAATGGCAGAACATCAAACTGGGAGAGATTGTTTTTAGTGCATGCTGCCTTCTACAACTCAGTCATCCTAGAGAGCTTTATGAAGTAATGAATTAAATACTCGTAATGCAATGACTCTGTAATCCAGTGGAGCTGTGATCCATTTACCATCCATCCATCTATCTTCAGAATCTATATCTAAAGTGGTTGATGCATGGGACTCTCAAAATGGGCAAGTACACACTCATAATAGCTCCCATCAGCCTGGGGGAGGGAGGGAAGAGCCTATTTTATTGAAAGGAAATACATACCAGGACACAGGAGCTATAGCTCATTCCTTCCTCGAAGTGCTGTGAAATATTTAACTATTCTGGCTCACATCCTTACAGTGCCAATGAGAATGTCATGTGAGATTAAAAATATACCTCTGAAACAATCCATAAACTAATTCTGAGATCCTGTTATTCTGATCTCCAAGGAATGAATCCAGACACTCAGAATCTTTAAACTAAGAACCTTCAGTAGCCTGGTGACGTCAGAGTGTAATGGTTTCTTCTCCCAGAGAGGAGTCTAAAATAGAAAGACATCAATCTGGGCAGTGTGAGTTCATGAGCAACATGTAGGTCAGTCGGTAGCCTGGATTTTAAAACTAAGAAGGCTTGAAGATTTCGCTCTAAATTTGAATTTGGACTTCCTCGTGAGTTAAGCTGGTAGTGTGGACTATCCTGTTCAAACAATTGCAGCATGGTCTAGGGAAGCTAACAGTGGCCCAGGAACACAGTGATGGAGTGGTCTGCCCTTCCGTGGCTGTACATCGACTGTTTAACCTAGTAACTTAAACTCTATGAGCCTGTTTTCTTTTATGGAAAATGTAAATAATGATTGCATCATATGATAAAATGGATTTTTTTGTCAGGTTTGGTTAACACTGAAGCCCCAAAACCATACAGTTCACCCACTTCTACCTTTCAAAGTGAGATACCAAAATATCTAGATGAGACTTGCAAAGCAGGAGAGATAACCCGGTTTGCAATATGTCTGCCCTTGTGCAATCCTTACCAATGACCTTAGGGTATAAAAGGATTAAAGTTGGCCACTGCAAGGAGAGTTGGAGATTATAGGAAACATTTCCTTAGGGAAAATTGTTAATATGAGAGGATTTCCTCCACTCTCATGGAGAATAAGATGGGAGACTTTAGTTTTACCTCAAGATTAGTGGGAAGGGTTTCAAGGATACTACATAGTTGGTATGATATGTGTGCCTTACAGTTTAGGGGAATACTATGGACTGGTATCTGGCTCCTGTCTGATAAATTAAAAGGGTAAAGGGCTATAGCTGGAGTTTCTGAAGCAGCTAAATAAAAACAGGGCTAATGGTGGGTCAAGGGAACCTGATTACTAACCTCTTTAGAGACCAACAGAGAAGGCCACTTTAGGTAAAAAGACTGAAACAATAACAACAACAGCAAAAAAAAAATGTTTGGATGTATATACTGAACACCTAGATACAAGGAAGGAATGATCAGTAATCAATTGGAATGGAAGTATTCACCTACTTTAAATGAACTGCAAGTAGTAATTTTCCAAGTTAGAGGAGCTTAGAAACACCCATGAAAGTACCCATTGAGAAAAAGCATAAGCTGTAAGCACCTGCCATCACCAAAAGAAACCTACACCAGATGGGTACCTGGCCAGGCATGTAAGATCTTTCCTGTTCTCTCAAGTCCATCTCTTCTTCAACAGCAGAGATAGACTGAGTAAACTCTAGACTGGGATTAGAGAAGATATGAACTATTTTCACCTTTCCCAGTACTGGTATCCTGCTTAAACATGAAAAGTTTGAATTTTTTTATTATGACACTGAACTTGACATAAGAACATATTATGACTAAAAGTAATGAGTATTTTTTAAAGTCTACCAAATGACAAGAAAATCTGTGGTACCTGTTCTAGATTTCATCCAGAGGCCAGAAAAGAATCAGCCCTTCAGACAGAGTATGTTTAAATGGTCAATGTGGGGAAGGAATATATTTGGCTGATTATCCCCCATATGTCCTGCTTGGTCAGTATATCAGTTTCATAGCATTTCTTCTTCTAAGCTGTTATGAAGACAAAATGAAATAATGAATATGAAAGTACGGTTGTACTGTAAAGTGCTGGGTGCATGTAAGGCAGTGGTTCTCAACCTTTTTGGCACCAGGGACCTGTGCTCCTATAAGAATCTAACGCCTGATTATCTAAGGTGCAGCTGAGGCACCTCCTGCTGTACAGCCCGGTTCCTAACAGGCCACTGACCAATACAGGTCCATGGTCCAGGGGTTTGAGACCCCTGATGTAAGGGACAATGTAGTTGAGGGTGGAGGCTGCTTATTACAGTTAAGATACCATTTACAATGGGCTATTTTGGTAATAGACACTTTTGCTTGAATCCTTTGGTATAATAGAGTCCAAAGGAGACAAAATGTAACATACACAATAACTACTTACTATAATGTAGATTAGTCTTCTTTATACTAGTTTTCTGGGCGGGCTTTAGTTAGAATGATATTTACAACTTGGTTGAAGAAAAGGAAGGTCTATATCTTCAGCATCTTAACGGGAGTGGTCTGCTCTAGTGGGGAGACATTTTATCACTTCTGTTGTTTAGAATTACTAGTGTAAGGAGAATAAAAAGCAGATTGACTTTTTAAGTCAGATTTATTGTTGATTTTAAACTTTCAACAGACAACACACTCTCTTATCACCTATGCAGGGGATGAACTGTGCTCATTGCCTCTCCTTACTCTGCCTTGCTATGCCACTGCATCAAATCATTGATTTCCTCTACTGTTCTAGTCCAAGAGATGAAATATTTGTATAAACATCAACCTGGGTGTGGATACAATATATGTCCAACTGTTGTTAACCTACTATTTGCTAGGACTGATTCTAGCACCTATGCTGGCTAAGCAAGTCTCCCCTTGCTCTCCCACTGCTCCATGTATGTCTCCACACCAGCAATATAAATTGCATTGATGAGGACGGTCTTCCCAGATAGAGAATCGCTGTCCTCAACCCAGAGCACACAGGTAGCTCCAAACAAGGGCTTAGGTTGCCTTTGTGGGAGTCAGAAAACCTCCCTGCAAAACATTCGAGCTCAATGGCACTGCAGCCACCAGGCCTATGGTAAAGAAAACAGTCCAGATACTAAAATGACTTTTTGGTTTTATAAACTTTGCACATCCAGATGCAAAAATCTTGGCAGCACACAGGAGGGCCATACCCATTTTAGTACAGGAGAGATCATGGGTTTTAACTGCTCTAAGAAGGGAGAGTCTGGGTGGCAGAAAGAACATGGACTACAGTGGGCATAAATATCTAAGTGTAAATTCAGGTATTGCCACTTCCTAGCACAATGAATTTGTGTTAGTTAATTCACTTCTCTGATCAGTTTCCTCACCTTTGCAATTGTGAGACAAATGCTCATCTTAGAGCTGTCTGAGGACTCAATGATATGACATGGGATGAATACCAAAATTACCAACATAATTGGCCCCACAATAGGTGACCAGTGTGCATTTGCTTAATTAATTATATATAAAGGACTCAGAATCATGCTTGGTGCAGATCGGGCACTCAGAAATGCTCTCTCCTCCATTTTTTTTGTAGAGTGTATAATAGATTGGAGAGAATATAAAGACACGACATCTACAAGCAGTGGTTTACAAAGGAAAAGGCTTATATGTATAAGTAGTTTTTCACAGCCAAGGAAAAAAATGCATGAACTTTTAAATTATGATTAGGTATTTCTATCATCTTGATTAAATTCATCTATTTTGGTGAGTGTTTTTTTCTTCATCTGTAAAACAAGAGAGAAGAATGAATTTTTTTTCCACAAAATTGAATGATGTATATAAAAGTGTCTCACATAGTGCCTGGCTGGCAGAAAGTTCTCAATGCAACCTTTCTTTTCCTCATTCCTTTTTTTTTTTTTTATCTTTTAAATTTTTTTAAATTATTAATTTCAAATATACAGTACATGGGTTAGACATTTATATAGTTGATAAAATGATCCCCCTAATTGCTCTTTCTCTCCTCTCGCTCTCCACCTACCCAATATATTAATGCTAACTGCATTCCCTATGCTGTGCTCCCCATCCCCATGACCATCTATCAACTACTAATTTGT
>NW_011889105.1:1985277-1988570 GCF_000151845.1 Pteropus vampyrus | reverse complement strand
TTGTCTTCTATATTTGTGAGTCAGTTTTTGATTAGTTTATTCCTTTTGTTCCTTAGATTCCACATATAAGTGAAATCATATGGTATTTATCTTTCTCTGTCTGACTTATTTCACTCAGCTTAATAACCTCTAGGTCCATCCATGTCGTTGCAAATGGTAGGATTTCATTTTTTTAATGGCTGAGTAACATTCCATTGTATACATAAACCATAACTTCTTTATCCAATTGTCTGTTGATAGGCATTTAGGTTGCTTCCATATCTTGGTACTCATTCCTTTCTTATGCTGGATAAGAAAGTTAGAAACAAGGTAATCACTGAAGCACAATACTATTTAAAAATATTTTTCGTAATAAGATGATCAATTGGTCTATAGCTCTACTTTAATTCTTCTTGGTATACTATTAACCAAAAAGTAAAACCTAGAGAGGAAAAAAAAAAAAGAAAAGCAGATATGTCTACAGGAAAATAACAACCCAGAGACATAATGTCTTATACTAAGACACACAATATCAAAGCTATTTTTAATTGGTTCTCCATAAAAATAAAAGACATACTGATTACATCAGAACTGTCAATCACTGATTTAGTGAAATCATTACTCAATATATATGTTGATATTGACTTTAAATGGCCCTCTTCATAATGCTGAGTGATTGTCAGGCTACTTAGGGTTAGGAATGGAGGAGGGGCAGTGGTTAATTGGTAGTTTCACAACTGGGCATTTTCCAAGTTGCAAGCAAACTAGTCTAGTCCACACTTTTCAAGAACAGAGAACTGTTATTATCATGGAAATCTGCCACTTAGAGATGAAGGGGAAAAAGATGTTATCTTTGGCTGGAATTGGTCAATGAGGAGGCTACATTCAAACAGAAAGCCCATAGATCTACTTCAAATGTGCTTTACAACTGAATTAAAGTCATTGTAATCTATTCCAAGCCAACCCCACTTCAGTCCAATTTGGCTAACTCCAATGGGCACTTATAGAACACTCTTCCTTAAAGAAAAATAGTGAAAGGCTTTCAAAAAGCATATACAAGGAGATCTTTATGACTGTATATAATACATTAATTTAGTTCTATTAAAGAAAGTCTTTAGAGTTACTTCTCAAAGATATGTGTTCATGCACTGACAAGATTTTTGTTTGTTTCTCATGACTATTCTCCAACTGAGATCTCTTTTTTCAGAAAAAAATGTTGAATACATGCAAAACCTAAGGTTCACCTCTCTTTTCTGTTTCATCAAGTTAGTTTGCATGTGACTTTCCTGAAATGGATTGAGAAGTATTAACTTTCTAATATTTATGGTATACACTTATCTCTTCAGACCTTAGCAGCCTCAGAGTTTGGGAGAAACCAAATATTTGGTTCTTTATTCACATTTAAACTAGCATATTTTAAATCCTTTAAGTCTATACTATGTATGATAGGAAAAAATTATTACAGAAAAAAACTATATATCCTCAATCTGTCTTTAAGAAGTAGATTCTGAAATCTAGAGAGGAATTTTTAGCCGAGTACAATCTCAATATATTGTGCATTGTGGAAGATAATATTAAGTGATTAACAGGTGACTATAAAATTAAAGGTGAGGGAATTAAACTACTCTGAATGAGAATTAATGAGATGTAGAAGGACTTAGAACAGGATAGCTGACATCAGTGAGACAAGGCCGAATGGAGTCAATTGGTGGGGAGGTTGAAAGAGACAAAACTTTGATGGCTTTTGAGTAAGAGAAACCATTAAAAGGATATTGGATTGGAATTTTCCAGTGTTGGGAAAGTGAAATTTTATGAATTGAATAATATTGCCCTTATTCTCTATGAAATCTTCAGTAAAATATATTTCTCCGATACCTAATAAAGAATATTTTCTTTGAACTGAAGTGCTGAGCCCTACTCTAAGACTGGGACAGAACTCTCATAGGACCACACTTACTCAAATATTATATAGATAATCATTTGAAAAGAATACTTGATTCTGACTAAAATCAGGAACTATGTTCAAGAAGAATTTCAATGATTTCTATTGGAATTCTATTATTTCAGTTGAAATTCCAATAAAATATATGGATACTTAGTATGTCTATTCAATTATGTATTTAATTCACATATATTGAGCTTCTGCTATGTACAAGACATTAGTAGTACAAGAGCATCTAATTGAAGTAGAGATAGATTTTAAATCTGAAGACAAAGTCAATCTCTCGAGAAGTGCATGGCTAATAAAAGTCAAAATATCTTTCAAAATCAATCTCCCTATGCCAGGCAGTCTCACTGTTTTCCAACAGAAATAACTAAAACTTTTCTCTTCTTCAAAGTCAATTTCCAAGACTCCAAAATTCTTACCCAATATCAACCACATAAATTTTTCTCTTTCCTTCCCTACCCCCTCATTGTAAAATACTTCTCTTTCAAGAGCAAAAGGAAGTTTTCACGAGGTACTAATATTTGACATGGATAATGAAGGCTAAGTATAAATCTTTGGGCAGAGAAAAAGGGAGGGATGTTTACATCAGAGGGAACATCAGGTACAAAGATTCTGAGTATTGACGTACATAGACTGGAATGTGGCAGAAGTCTACAGGTAGTGGTGGCAGATGTGACTAAAACATGAGATTGGGGTAGGTATTTAATGACCTTGTATGACAAAAAGATTATTTCATCTTGTAGAACAGAAGTCAATGAAAGTCTTTTGTATTTATTATTTTTATTTTTTTCAATTACGATTGACATTCATTTTATACTAGTTTCTGGTGTACAACATAGTAGTTAGAGATTCATATAATTTAAGAAGTGATCCCCCTGACTAGCATTAAACACAGTTATTACAATATTATTGACTATATTCCCTATACTGTGCTTTACATCCCTGTGCTGACTATTTTGTAAATACCAGTTTGTACTTCTTATATCCTTTCACCTTTTCACCCAGACACTAACCCCTCCCATCTGGAAACCATCGGTTTGTTCTCAGTATTTGAGTCTGTTTCTGTTTTGTTTGTTTGTTTTGTTCTTTAGATTCCATATATAAGTGAGATTATATGGTATCTGCCTTTGTCTGACTCATTTCACTTAGCATAATACCTTCTAGGTGAACTCATGTTGCTGCAAATGGTAGATTTCATTCTTTTTATGACCAGGTAATATTCCATTGTATATATGTACCACTTCTTCTTTATCCAATCACCTACTGATGAGTACTTAGATTGCTTCTGTACCTTGGCTACAGTAAATAATGCCACAATAAACATAGGAGTGCATATAACTTTTGAATTAGTGTTTTTAATTTCTTC
>NW_011889105.1:1979537-1984417 GCF_000151845.1 Pteropus vampyrus | reverse complement strand
CTATTCTGTTCCATTGAAATATGTGTCTGTTTTTAAACCAGTACCATGTTGTTTGGATTATCATAACTTTGTAGTATAATTTGATATCAGGTAGCATGATACCTCCAAATTTGTTCTTCTTTCTCAAGATTGCTGTGGCTATTTGGGGTCTTTAGTGGTTCCATATAAATTTTAAAATTATTCATTTTAGTTCTGTGAAAAATGTCATTGGTACTTTGATAGGGATTGCACTGAATCTATAGATTGTTTTGGGCACTATGGACATTTTAACAATGTTAATTCTTCTTACTGGTGATGAAAGTCTTTAAACAGGAAAAAACATGATCAGATTGTTTACTAGAAAGGTTATTGCCAAAGGATGAATGAAAGAGGGTGCACTCAGAGGCAGAGACCAAAAAGAGAGGTTTCTAAAATAGTCCAGATGGTCTGTAGTAAGACAGGAGTTGCTGGAATAGGAAATGATTTAAATACTGAATATGAAGAATTACTAATAATTGGTGAATAATTAAATGTGGAGGTAGAGAGAGAAGTTGAAGAGAATGGCCTGAGCTTTGAGTAACTGGGCAAGCAGAGATGTCAGTAGTGGAAGAGAGTTTCCATATGCTGAATGATGAGATGAGGGTCCTATAACAAGATACAGTATATTCACACAGTCTCTGATGCAGCTCTAATATGAAATGCCTACTCTTCCAAGTTCTGAGCAAAATTCATCTTTAAAATATATAATTTCTAAAATCAAACATTGGTTAGCACTAAAAGAGAGAAAAGAGTAGATTTGTTAATTGGAAAAAATTATTTTCTAAAAAAAGAAAATAAAATCTCTAAAAATGTAAATGATAAAGGAGAAAAATTAAAAATAAAAATAAAAAAACAGACTGAATTTGCTTCAGTTTTAAAAATGGATTCATAAACTTAAGTTTTAATAATATGGCTACAATGATGCCTTTATACCATCTCCCAATATTTATATATTGTTTATTCTAAAATGTTGTTTCCTGCATTTTAAACCGCAAGGTAAGTTTTATTATAAAGTATGTATAATATGTTGAACATCAATAGTCTGTGAGATACTCAGTGTTAAGCTGTAAAAGAAAAGACTACTCATGTTTTTCAAAAAAAAAATTGCAATGTTAAAGTAGGTTTTGCTTTTAAGTCAAAGATAGTATCTTATTTCCTATTACTTAAAACTTAAATAGAACATGGCTCACATTTTTAAATAAGTCATTTTTTAAAAAGTGTAACAATTATTATTCTGGTCGCAGGTCATTTAGCATTCTGTTCCTACTACAAAACAGTTCATAGTTACTGAGTGCCAATTGTGTGAAAAATGGCTATAGGACTATGCGATCAGCCATTAGGGTGGGGGGTTGAAGTCACTGTTGTTTTTGGTTATTTGGGGGGAATGCGTGTGCGCGCGCATGCACGTGCACGCTCTGCATGGCATCTGACACACAGTGAATAACAAATCATATAAATCATTTAACTTCTTTCCTTTCAAAAAATTTAGTCCTTCCCAATTTTTGTCCTCCTAACTTTGTAAGACCATCAAAAGCATTGCTTTTATTCTCAAACTCTTAGCCACAAATCAGTTCGAAATCAGCAAATACCCTCAGGGAAAAGTGACCCCCAAATAGTCCTACTTCTCCCTGATTTTCGTCTTCTATATATTTCTTCACTCTCTCGTTAGTTCTCAAATATCTTCAAATCAATTTTTTAAAAACATTTTGTCCAACTTTTCTAGGAAGTTTCCTCTGAAATACCAGAAAGGGAAGTCCTGAAGTGTGTTTTAGAGTGAAGATTTTTTTTTTTTGCCTTAACTATTGTTTTGTTGTTGTTGTTGTTCCCCATAACTGTTTTTGTTTTTGTTTTTGTTTTTCCTGAAAAATCCTAAAGGCTTAAATTTACTAAACCAAATGTCCTTCCTAGCAGCATCTTTTCATTTGCGGCATGTTTTTTATCTGCTAAAAATGTTTAGTTTGTTTTACCATAATTGAGGATAGAAATTAAGGTTCACTTTGTTACTGACATGGTTCACATAGTGCTTATACTAAAAGAATACTGAAAATTTCCAATTTTAAGAACACATTAGTTCATTCAAAAACTCACAGCTGGAGGAACTTGCTTAGAGGGATGTTCTGAGTTGAACCTCAGAAACCCAATGATTGCAAGTTCTTTTTCTCCTGATTGGTTAGCCAGTTGGACACAACTGGCTTCTCAGATTCCAGCTATCTCTATCCTAGATGGACTTCCCTAGTTGAACACATAGGAACAGACAGACAGACATTTGCTGATTCACATAGTCTGATCACTCTTTCACTTACATATGCCTTTAACCACTTATGATCTGAATATATTTTTGAATAATAAATAATTTGATTTTAATATTTTATAGAAAATTCCAAACTATACTTATATATGATAGAATTTTAACATTGCAAAACAGCACAGTTAATCTAATGTAAGCCTTTTCCTAATTAAAAACTTCATTAGAAATCTTCCAAAATGTATTTACTACCAGTAACTATTCAATAAAGCACTCTACCACTCTCAGGAAGGACTCACACCAGTCCACTACCATTGAAATCTTGAATAATATCCATCTATACTCTGTTCGATAAATTTCTACTGAGAACCTACGAGAATGATATAGTCAAAAAGACTAATATGAGATCTATGAAAGAAAGTTAAAGTTGATGAGTCTGGGACCAAAAACCCAAGTATCCCATATGGAATAGGACCTAGCAAGCTAGAGTGTGGGGAAGCAAAGCGGATACAGCAGAGAAAGGAAAAGTATAGAATTGGCAAGGCTAGAGAATATATTACTAATAAGACATATTTCCCAGCAAATCTTGTAGTCTGGGTAGACTATAAATAATGTGTGATCACAGAAATTCTCAGAGAGTGAACCTATAGCTTCTAAGTAGACGTGTGTGTGGTGAGGGGTGCTAGGAGTGGGAAGAAGGCTAAATTTTAAGTCAAATGACTCAGTTCTGTCACCAAAGATTAGTATGACCTTGGAAGGATACCCAGACTCTCTGAGTTTCAACATCCTCAGTTATATATTGAGGATTTAAAGGATCTTTAAGATACTTACTAGCACAAATATTTTATGTCATTCTCTTAAGTCCTTCTACTGTGAGAAAGAACACTCAAGAGCTTACCACCTCTCACCTGCAAGAACGAATTTCCCCACTGCCTCATCTTATTTTACCCAACTATCATATTTCATGCATTACACACCTACTACCATTTTTCCACACGTTATATACCTTGTATATCAATTCTATTTAAGCATAAAATAACAAAAAAAATTATCAATATTTTCAAGACATAGGGCTCAATGTCATCCTAATAACGGTACCAAGTCCCGGGTATTAGCAGACTCATCTGTTATATTATCTTGTCCAAGTGATTTCTAGAGCTCATCTGCAGTGTCACCACAATAAATGGACCTACTATTTATGATCACAAAGACAGCAACCCTATGAAAATGGCCAGAACATTATTATGGATGGAAAGAGCTGAGAGAAAAAGGAGAGAAAAAGAGAAAGAAAGAGACTGCTGTCTTGGATCCCCCCTAAATTTGGCAAGAGGCAGATAGTGAAAACAAAGCAAGAAGCATTGCAGTAAAGACAGGGGCCCCGTTTACCAAAGTCTAAGGGTAGTAAATTTATAACCACACAAAGATTCAGTGTATGACAGAAGTTTTAAACCTAGGTATACCATTGATTGAGAGCAGTTTGGCTAAAAGGTCTCCTTCAAATAGTATTATTCAAAATAAAATAACTGAGAAGTCTCTGACCCATAATATTTGACTTTTTTAAGGACTCAGATACAGAACAAATTACTTTTCTGATGGATAATTTTAGAAAGCTATTTTGATCATCTATTTTTGAATAACAAATTATCCCAAAGCATAAAGGCTTAAAACAACAATCCCTTTTATTTATTCACTCACACTTACAACTTGGGCATTCTTAGTGGGGAGAACTTGTCTTTGCCACAGGTGGTATTTCTGTGATGGCTCCAGTGGTTGAGGGCTAGCTGGAACTGTTCAACTTGGGCTATTTTGTCTCAGGCTTTAGTTCTCACTATTGGCTAGGTTCCTCAGTTCTCCTGCATGTGGTTAGCTTGGACTTCCTCCCAGTATGGTGGTCTTAATCAGACTTCTTATGCAGCAGCCAACTATCCCCAGAGCACAAAAATAAACATTTCCAGGTCTTCTTAAGGCTTAAGCATGGAAGTGGCAAATAGTTACTTTCATTACATTTTATTGGTTGAAGCACATCACACGGCCAGCCCAAAATCAAGGGGAGGGGATCATGTAAAGGCATGAATACCCAGAAGGATAGTTTTTTGGGGACGCACCCAACTAACAGTCAACCACAGAAGAAAAAAACCCTCCTTTATAACAAAGCATATATAGATAAACATTTGTCTAAACAACTGTATCTATATTTTGAGTATTTCTTTGGAAAGTACTGTTTTCCAGTACTCAATGGCATAGAGCTAAATTTATAATTGGATACTAGCACACATTTTCTGTAGAAAGAGAATAACAATAAAGGTTTCAGACTGCATTGTACAAGTCAACAACACTGGTTAAAAAATTAGAGCAGTAGAAATTTAAGTGAGGTTCATCTTAAATTTCATTCACAGCCTCTCAGAGAATAAAGAGAAATGAGTTGATGTATATAACTTTCTAAACTATAGTGACCTAAAAGAGAATGAAACTGAATCACTACAGATAACTTTAAAAAAATATAATGCAATCCCTTCCTGCCTTTTTTCTTTTTACATATGTATCTTTGAGTAATATGACTATTCGATTTAGTTCCCAGGAATATATTACCAGATAGCATTTAAAAAGAATATATGTG
>NW_011889105.1:1963397-1978662 GCF_000151845.1 Pteropus vampyrus | reverse complement strand
TACAATCACCCATTTGCTGTAATTCTTCCACTGCATTTCCAGATACCTTGCCCCCTTTATTTACTTGTATTACTTGCCCAGTCCCTACAGTTGTATAATTTTTAAAGCCCCTGAAATACAGTGAAAATAGCAATTGGAAATTCATTTATTGCAGTTAAAGTATATAAAAACATTCATTACACTCTACAACTAGTTACAGAGATAAAAAGTTTTTGTCAGAGAAACAGATAGATGCAGGTTTTAAATACGGACCAGGCCCTAAAGGCCATAGGCCTGGGTAAGATGTCCCTAGTTATGGGTAGGTTTGGGGAAGAAGGCTAAGTTCAAGCAGGAGACAGCATCAGGATGTAAGATCCTAGAATAAGGGAGAGCTTCTGAAGTTAGAGCAAGGCATCTGCACAGATAGAATGAAGGCATTAGCTAATGTCAAGTCTTTCAGAGACTGCTGATACTTGAGAGAGAGTCTGAACCAGGAATAAAACTGATACTAATTTCTCAAGATTTACCATGATATAATTCTATGTTTAAAAACCTTGTCAGAAAGTTATACACTTACATCACCTTCTAAATTTTTATTGTATTATTTTTCCCATGGGAGTTGATAATAGCTGCATAGAAGGACCAGTTTTAAATGGGGATTCCAGTGGGATATATAAAGAATTTCTCTGAATTATTTTTCTTTCTCACTTAAGGGTATCGTATATTTAACTACGCAATGCTCCTTATACAAAGACTCTATGATAAATTTCTTTCAGATCTCAATACCAACAAGATATTTGTTTCTACAGACAGGATGACATGCTTTATTCTACTAAGTTCCCAAATGCTTTTTTTTCTATTTCCCTTGGTTGCTGAGATTTTTAGAACTATTTGTTTCATGAAAATACTGATTTTAAAAAGCATAGATTATTGAAGTCTTTTTTACTGACTGATTTGTCAACTTAAATAGATACACAGTTTTTTAAAATCTTGTTTGCGCATCATCAAACTTCTGTTTTATTGTATGTTAACTCTTCTTGAAGTGTAAATAAATCACTTTCATATACCTATTTGTACTTTTTTCCTAGGGATAGCACTGATCTCAAAGTAACTTATTTGACTAATTCTTGACAATCACTTAACACATTTGTCAAATTACATTTTTTTTCTGAGTATTTGAGGTCTGGAGTTAAAAACGAAATTATGTGTTATCTCTCATTTAGTATTTATTCTCTGTGCTATTGGCCCAGTCATCTAATATCTCTTGTTTTTGCATTTGTAACACATAGTCAAGGATGTCTAGTTGTCAGAACGGTTGAGTATATCCAATTAGATAACATACATGAAACTCTTTATAAGCTGTGAAGTGGTAGCTTAAATTGTTATTATTATTCCTAATATAATAAAGCTCAGGAAAGCTAACTTTTTGGTAATTTACATTTAGGATTAATTGGAATTTTAAAAACACTGGAACAGTAAGGACTTAAATGTCTTCTTGATATTAGCATATATACAATAGTTAAGTAAACTCTATAAGCTGCTTAATGTCTGTCAATGAAATAAATAACAACCTTTGTATAGGTTGTGCTACCTGGTCAGCCTCAAAGGGCAATGAATAAATATTTATCAATTTCATTCATTTACTTCTCTTTTACTCTTCTCTCACCAAATTACACTTACTTTGAATGGTATTTTTGATATGTACTTTGTTTTTTAATATAGTTAATATTGTGTTTTTCTCAAATGTTCATCACCTTTGTCTGAATCAAGATGAAAAATCTCACAAGCAGAGAACAATTGCCAAAAACATCACTTCATAAGGATCTAAACATAAATGGACATATTATAAACTCTATTTACAAATCATAGAAATATATAAATCTACTTATAAATCATGAATGAAATGAAAATGAGATCTCTCCTCCTTGCTCTTCTCTGTAGTATTAGAAATCCAGAGAACTGAGACTTGATATACTGATCTAACTAAAATACATTCAAGTGGAAGCATATAGCAATTTTAATATATGTTTTACTACATTATTTTCAACTAAAAGTAATCTCTTAAAAATGCTTTTTAGTATCCCAGATGGGAAAGTAGAAATGGAAAATAGGAAAGATATTTCACTTGGTTTTGGAAGGAAAGCACATCAATTAACAGATTTTAAATTATTGGCCTGCTTTCCCAAATTAATATATTTTAAGGCAGTGTGTGTATGTAGAAAGGAAGTTTTATAGTATCTGTTACTATTCCTTTAAGAACTGTAACTTCGCTAAGAAAGTAATGAGTTGAAAAAATCAGAAAGACATCAGGATCCTTCTAACAATTAAAAGAATCTGTTAATTAGCACAAAATATGAATTAAGCTGCCTTGCTCATCAAATTATTTTAATGAAGCAATGTTGATCAGAAATCTTAACACAAAATATAATTATAAGAAAAATATTTAAATAAGTCTTTATAGGAATATAGCCCAGGATTACAAGATGTAAAGGCACTTAAAATTGGAATTATCACGGCATGTACCTTCTTCTTAGGAATTCTATCAGGATTAATTAACTAGAATTTGCTTCATGAGTATGAAAAAAGAGCACAGAGTGTGTCTGCCATACGAAAAATGGTGCAAATGGCCCAGTAGGCTCACCATTTTAAGAGGTTAGAAGTGACTCAGGATCAGTTTAAAAAGAGACCATGAGAGTTCAATACTCAAGATCATTGTGATGAAATTAGAAAACAGTTTCAGCAGCCATTGAGAGTTATTGATATTTCACTGGATTTTGAAATATCAAGTAGAAAAATATTAAAGAAATATAGTGAATATAATGGAGAATTAGAAAAATACATGATAGAGAATGGTATGTGTGTGTATGCATTCATACAAATTTATCACTCCAGGCCTTATCTAGTTTCATCTTTTGAGAATTTACTTTATGTGCCCAGTCGGTAAAATTTTTCCTAGTGTCTCCAAAGCTCAAGTAGTTTGCTCTTCCATTAGGAGCCTCTCATCTGTACTCCCATAATGTATATTTTGTTTTTCAAGTGAGTTTTTTTCTGTCTAATGTGCATTGCAAAATACTGGCTGCCTGCTTTACTTACATGCAGAAGAGCTCTTTATGAATTCTTATTACCTCCTAACCTAAGAAGAATGCTATGATATAAATCTCAAGCAAGAGAGAAAGAGAGACAGAGAAAAAGAGGGAGAGAAAGAGCAGAATCAATTTATATTAGGTACAGTAGACACAGTGTCTAGAACCCACAATACATTTCGAAGTCCAAGAAAACATTTTAATTTCTTTTAAAATTGAGAGGTAAGTGAACTTTTAGTTTGAAGAAAATGTTGTACTATATTAATATTTGTTTTTTATCTTTATACTGACAGTCATATTCTTTTTATTAATTTTTTTTAATGAAGGAAGAGACTTATGAAGGCAAACGTGCCAAAGCCCACCAAAGTCATAACACAGCCCTGAAAGAGATGAAGAGAGAGCAGGAGAAAGGATCTACTTCCCTGAGTGAAAAGAATCATTTCCTGGTTATGTCATGAGATGATGCATTGTGATACTTCCCATATAATAATATTAAATGTCCTTCATATCCAGGAGTTCAGGGGATGTTTCTGTTTATCATTTTTCCACCATCATATAACTTAAATTGGCTACTTTAGACTACTAGAGTTTAGGTATTAAAACTAGGTGTAAAGACCTAAGTTAGGGATAAATATTAACTGTTATTTACTGAGCATTTACTATATGTCAAGCTTCTGACACATTGCCTCTTCTATTTGTCTCAAAAATCCTATGGGATAATGTTTATTACTAATAACCTTTCAACTAAGAAAACTAAAGGCTAAAGACATCAAAGAGATAAAAGGATATAATGCATTCCCAGCTATATTAGGCCTCAAATGACTTTCAAGATTAGAAGGAAAGAATCATAAATTCATCTTATTATAAATTCGTCTTATTATTAACCTACTTGTTGGAATTTTCAAGTGCATGTTATTTAAAAATTTTAACTTTTTAAAACATATATATATTTCCCACCTAAAGAAGTATGAATATAGCAGTTTAATATTAAAGAAGATTTAATAACATGTTAATTTCAAACTGTTAATGTTATATATTAAATCGATACACAATGGAGGAAGTATATAAATTGGTATAAGATCTTTGTAAAACAGTTCGGTAGTATCTGGTAAAGCTGATCATATGCACACCCCACGGCCCAATAATACCGCTCCTAAGTATAACCCAGAGAAAAATGTGTACATGTGCACCAAAATATTCAAGAATACTCAAAGCTGGAAATATTTAACTTATCCATCAAAGTGTAAAGTATAAAGTGAAGAATATTCACACAATAAAACTCTGCAGCAATTAAACTAACATCCATACATAAGACCATGGATGAATTTACAAATATACTGCTGAATGAAAGAAATCTAATACAAAAAGATGTATACTACTGTATAATCCCTTTTGTATAAAGTTTAGGAACAGACAAAATTAAATAACGGTTCTAGAAGTTGAGATAGTGGTTTCCTTGGGCAAGGACATAGAGGTTCTTGGTTCCCATAATAATCTTATTTTTTTGATCTAGGAGTGATTTTACTGCTGTATTCTCTTTGTGATAATTTACTGAGCTTATGATTTATGCACTTTTACTACTTACATCATAGTTCAGTAAAAAAAAAAATCTTTTTAAAAATCAAGGTAAAAATTCATGCAACTATATTTCTACATTGTATTTAATACACTGTGTTAATACTCCATGCAAATAAAATATAATAGACTGAAATTTTTCTTATGAGACTTGCTAACTTGTAGAGGAAATTACTAAAAAAAAGCAAGTGTGAATTATTCTGACATGCATTGTAGGAATAACTCCTATGGTTATAGAATAGGAGCAAACTTCTGAGATGATAAATGGTAACACAGAGAATTAATTTAATTAATATAAGAATAAGATCAATGCGATAGATTAACACATTCCCTAAATTTAAAAATCTATGTATTCCTTCCTTTTAAAGATTTAGTTATCTATTCTGAAGTAGTGTTCTGGTTTAGTTATAGACTATTACAAGGTAGAAACATCAATTTGATGATTGCTAACCTGTTTTCTTTTTAACATGTGTTAAAATTATAATATATGAGAAAAAATTACAAAAATAATTTTAGAAATTAAAAGGAAAGGGTAGCTTAAAGTTTAAAAAGTCATATTTGACATATATTTATAGCTTGATAACTAAATAGTTTAATGTCTTCTGTATTCTCTCTGGCACATTTTGGTCTAAAATAGATTAGATAAATGATAAAATCCATGCTGGGCTATGCTTTCTTCTGCATGCTACTGCGCAATCATCAAAGTTATCCAGTAATTTAAGGGATACATCTATTATTATCTCCTAATGATTAGGTCAAATCAGTCAGGCTGGAATCCTCATTAGTGATGACAAGGGTCTCTGTGCCACTGCCCCTTAATAACTTACAGCACAGCAGTGCTGTTATATTTAATCAACTTATGAGCTATACATTTGTGGTAAGCCTCCTTCTTCTCCAGCATGAACAACCTGCTATGCTCAGCACAGCCCCTTTAAAAAGCCCCCTGCCTGGCAGCAGTATCTATGTTTTAAATAGAGGACAGATTTCTCTTCTGATAGCATCTCATCACCTGGCAGAGAAGAGTCACATAGAACTATTGAGAAAAATATATAAGTATGATTAGCCTACAATTTAGGCTATATGGTATTACTTTTAGGCTCCCAATGACCTGTCACTTCTGAGTGATCCACGCATACAAGAAGACTTACAGATAATCTTGTCCAATGCCAGTAATGTTTGTGAAAAAGTAGAGAAGATAAACCAAACTTTCAATTCATAGTCTATCCACCTACCAGCTCTTAACTGAGGTCTTCATTCTCATTGTAGATTCTATTTCCATATCCCACAGAAACCCATTATCTCGTCATTACTTATCATATCAAACACCTCCTTTAATTATAACTTCAATAGATTTTCTTTTTTTTTTTTTTTGAGTTGTGGGGAGGGGTTTACCCTCCCCTTTCCGCTTTCCTTCCATCTATTTTTGTAAAGATATTTACAACCTTTGGGAGAAAAGGAAACTGTTTACACATATAATTGCAGTTAAAATTCAGATTACTAATTCAGTGTAAACTGTTTGATCCAGAACATTTTTAGAAATTTAATTACTTGTCAAAAAAGTAAAAATACTCTTTCAGTTCTGGGTCCATTAAGCAAGTGAGGTCTGTTAGTGAGACGTGAAAAAAAAAAATAAAGCTTTGATGGCATTAGAATTTTAATTGATAGATACTCAAATAAAGGAAATGTGTAATCACCAAAATAAATTCCACAATGGCTAATGTCTTTTTTTGAAAATTTTAAAGGAAAAATTAGTGATTAATTTGCATAGAGAGCAGAGATTGTGCTTTACTTTCTTAAAGACTAAGGTAAAATTCTTTATCCTGGAATTTTACCATGATGGACTCTATGATTTTAAGAAAACACACCCTTCTTTATATGATACGCAAAAATTGGATACACATAAAATGGTTCACAGAACTAAATATAAGATGTAAAACTATAAAACTCTTATAACAAAATATAGAAGTAAATCACAATCTTGGGTTTGATGAAGGCTTTTTAAATATGACACCAAAAGCAAGAGCAACAAAAGAAAAAAAAAACATAAATTAGACTTCATCAAAATTAAAAACGTTTATGCTTGAAAGTGAAACTATTTAAAAAGTGAAAATAAAACCACAGAATCAAGAAAAGATATGAAAATTATATATCTGATAAGGGATTTGTTTCCAGAATATATAAAGAACCCAAACTTAATAATGAAAAGACAAACAAACCAATTTTAAAAATGAGCGAAACATCTAAATAGACATTTTACCAAATAATGTGTACAAATAGGCACATAAAAAGATGTTCAACATTATTAACCATTAAGGAAATATGATGAAATACTAGGCTGGCTATAATCAAAAAAGGTAATAACAACTGCTAATGAGAATATGAAGAAATTGGAAACGTCGTACATTGCAGGTGGGAATATAATATTGCAGCTGCTTTAAAATATTGTTTGACAACTTCTCAAAATGTTAAACGTAGAGTCACCACGTGACCCAGTAATTCCACTCCTTTGGGTAAATACTCAAAAGAAATGGAAATATGTGTCTACACAAAAACTAGCACAAATGTTTCTAGCAGCATTATTCATAACAGCGAAAAGTGGAAATAACTGTCATCAACTGGTGAATAATAAATAAAATATGATCTATTCATACTATAGAATTCTATTCAGCATTAAAATGAAATGAAGTACTGAAACATGCTAAAACATGGGTGAATCTAGAAAATACATACTAAGTGAAAGAAGCCCATCACACAAGACCACCTATGACGTGATTCCATTTGCATGAAATGTCCGGAACAGGCAAATCTATAGAGACAGAACATGATTAGTGATTGATTAGGACTGGAGGGGAGCAGAGTGAATAGGAATGTGGAGTAACTGCTGATGGGTATGAGGTTTCTTTTTGAGGTGATAAAAATGTTCTTAAATTGACTGTGATGATGGTTGCGCAACTCTGTGAATATACGAAAGCCATTAAATTATATACTTCAAATGGGAGAATTATATAGTATGTTAATTACATCTCAATGAAACTGTTAAAAAACAAAAGAAAATCCAGTTGGGCAGGCATATGTGGAAACAAATGAGTGTGATATAGTGCAAATGATTGTGATGTAGTACAAACATACATACAAGATGCTCCAAGCATAGAGAAAACATCTAACTTATTTTCCGTGTCATTCATTTATTCTTATTTACTCCATGTGTCTTTATGTGTGTGCTTTTCAGTGAATGTAATGTAATGTAATGTGTGTGTAATGTGTGTAACAGAGTGACCTAACTTAGACTTGGATATGTTTGGTCTATACAGTACTACAATACCTCAATTACCCAGACATCTGTTTCTAGTCATGGTTCAGCATAGGGTATAAGCAGAGGTGTGCTGGAGACAGTTCATATTGTTTCAAGAGAGCTGAACATAGCCATCACTTCCCAATTCCACATACACACTGGTACCCTGAAATTTGAGTATTTATGCCATGGAAACCAGCAAATGCTACCTATCAGGGGACCCCCTCCCCTGGCCCCAACTGCTGGCTGTTAAACATTTGTCAGCATACCACTAAGTCTAAAAGTCCTTTTGGAAAATAACTCACACAATATCATACTTGGGATTCAGATATATTCATGAATACCTGGAAAACTGAAGGAGTTAATTCAGAGGCCAAATTGCCTGGGGGCAGTACCAAGTCTTTGAAAAGAATCTGTCATAAAGAAGTACAGAATCTAGCATGATGAGCCCTCCTAGCAACAGAAGCTGAGAATAAGAAGAATCAAGAGTTCTGGGTAAAACTCAAAGGCACATCAGCACCTTGGAAGAAATGAGTTTTGGAGAAAACTAAAAAGTGCTAGACACAAACTTCTGGAATGACTTAGTTCTCAACTAATCCTGGTGTTAGTCCTTTGTAAAATCCCAAGAGGAGTCACTTCAGAAAGACTGCTCAGAGCTGGAATGTATCATGAGGATTAGCAGCGTGGTAGTGCAGGCTGCCCCTCAGCTTGAGTAAAAGTTACTGAGCTGAGCATCAGGGTGGCAGCAGCGGCATGTGAAGATTGCTCAGAATAAAGTGACAAATAGGATGGTGTTTGGAGAAAAATGGTGGCATTTGCATAAGTAGAAGCCAGAGCAGCAGTGTGGCACTGAAGAAACAGTAGAGAGAAGAGGAAACCTTAACTAATGTGTAAACTTGTGTGTGCTCCTCCTGGAGACCGAGATAACCTGAGGATTTGGGAATCTCCAAAAAGCAAGTGAGGTGTGTGTGTGTGGCTTTGGGGCAGGTAACTGTCACCACAATAAACTGATCTTAATCTAGCATAGAACTCATACCATATGTCAAAATTATTTACTTTCTTTCCCTTACCCCATAATATACTGTCAAAATTTGTTTTATTCCATTTTAGTTCCCATGGCGATCATAGGGTACATTTTGAGCATTCGATGTTTAATAACAGTAAGAGCTAATAACTACTCTGCATAGCATTTACTATGTGCCAGGTACCGTTCAAAGCATTTTACATACACTCATTTGGAGTTTATGAGAAGGTATTAATATTTTCCCTGTTTTCCAGATTAAAAATAAACTGAGACACAGAAAAAATAAGTAACTTGCTCAAGGTCATATGTCTGCCAGATACACAGATAAGGAGGCAGATGTCAGAGAACTTCATTTACCAACTAGGTTCTACCACTTTTTGATAATGTGCTCTAGGTTTTTGTATGCTATGAATAGAAGGCTTTTAGTAGTAGGTCATGAAATTAATTTAGTGGATTGCAACTAGAATTTTTTTGAAAGACTAGATAAAGAACATCATGTGTGGCAAATGAGAGTTGTTCTGTGAAATGTTTCAGTTGTGTGTAAGTATGAGAAAAGGTGGCATTTGTATATGCTGGATCATAATGTAAAATGTATTTCCTACTGTGGTTTGCTGTCAAAATTTGAGAAATTCTACCTAGAGTATATATCTAATAGCCTCTGACCCTTTGTTTCTTTCCTATCATGGGTATGTAGTTTTCAGTAAAGTAGGTATTCTAGAAGATACTTAAATATCACTTTATAGGCTTGAAGTTTTCCTAATATAAGTAAAACATTGAGGAAAATAATTCGAGTTAATGAAATACAATATTATGCAAGTAATTCCATGATCTGAGATGTTATAGACATTATGACGAAAAGATTTTTTTAAATTACTGCAAGAGAGCTCTATCCAAAACGTCGTGGCCCTGGTAATAACTGAAGAGAAGAAACTACCTATGAGACTACCTCAGATACGCTACTGAAGTTATGATTGGATCAGAATATTGCTTGAACTTCTATACCCAGATTGAGATAATTATAATAATAATGTCAGTCTTCTGGTTATAGGGGAAAGCCTCTTATTTACCTTCACCCAAGAAAAGAGAAAATCCAGAACTGCTGAGACCTTTGGGGGTGGGGAGGCGGGAACTGCCCAAGCAGAAGGCTGAAATCAACACAAATAGTATATGGCTGTTGTTTAACATTGTTGTGGATTTTTTTTAAAAAGTAAGAAATGTGATTGCTATTTTCTGTTTTCCTAAAATTTCTTACACATTGCTTATTATAAAAGAATGAGAGTTAGGTATAGCTCAAAAAAGAAAATTAGTTCTCCCTTTTGCATTAAAAGTCACATGCATTTAAGTATTTTACAAATTATAAACTTTAGGCAAATATTATTTCTTTTATCATCTAACTAGAATATTATTTCTACAAGGTCAAAGATAATTACTACTCTTAAAAAAAAATTTCCCTACAGCTTAATTGGCTGTCTTGGCTAGAAATTTTGTATATCTTACCCCATTTAAGTTTCATAAAAAGTCTATAAAATAAGAATTACTATCCTGATTTCAAAAAAAGAGAATGAAAAGATATTTGGCTAGTAAACTGCTAAGTTAAGATTCATACTGCGGTCTCTATGTTTATGATGTCCATACTCCCTCTATTATATTTAAGAGCAGTTAAGACATCAAACTAAAGGAAAAGGATAAGCATTATATACCATTACTTCACAAAGCACAACCTAGGGATATTTTGCTTTGTTTTCAGAGGCAATATATTATTGCAATGAGAGGGACTGATCCATAAATAGGAGACATTTAGGCACTAGAGTGACATTTTCTTTCACTATTTTATTTCATGTCATTTGCCACATGTTTGTCTCTAATCCCGTGAATGTTCCTGTACCTATGTAATATTCAGTGTGAAATTCTATGTCAGTATATTTAAACTTCCTAAAGTCAGTAGGTTCAGAGTTGTGATTCCCATAGCAACCATAATTCCACCCCTTTGTTTCTATATAGCATTTGTATAACTGGGGAAGTTGTTAAGTTTTATATCTTAATATAAATATGCAGTCATGTTGAGAGTCTTTTTATAGTTTCTGTGGGAACCACAATTTAGAATTTTCTAATTTTCTCTGCATTTAAATTTCCAATCAGATTGTTGCAATCACCGGCATTCCTCTAATTTTATTGAAGAAGTGGAAATGGGGAAAAAAATAGTAATTTTATTATAAATTCCCATAGTGTTTATTTTAAGATATTATTTAACTGCCAAAGGGAAATTTTTTTAAAAAAAGAAGAAAAGAAACATGACATATTTTTAAATAAAATGGTAAAAGGAAAGAATGCTATGTTAAAGAAATACAAAGTAATTTTAAGTATGTGCGATTGCCAAATATTTTGAAATGTTATGTTTCTTTTTGGTCACAGAGTAGTAAGTGTTAAAATGTAGGGACCTATAAAGTTCTTTGATCTTTTATTAGCTGTCATTGGTATGCACTTTACCAGTGAGAAGTGACAAGAGTGTATGTGGTTGTATTGTGTGTGTATATGTATGTAATGCATTTTTCTTTCCACTCAAAGGAAGAGTTCAGTAGCGTTAATCTTAATACACGGTATTTGCATATGATTCAGTATCCTTATGAATCCTGTGGGACAATGTAGACGTGTCTTTAAAGTCCAGGTTATCATTTATTTAATAACAGCTTACAAGGATCATGTATAAAAGTGCAGGTGCTCTGATCAAAGAAAGGAGTCTGAAGTCAAGATGGACATGTGGACAAATGTAGTAAAGCAAACTTAACTCGTAACACTCTCCTCCCCTAGAGCAGCCCCAGTGCGGTTTTTGCCTGTATTATATTCTCACCGTCACTATGTTCCCTGGCTCCACATCAGAACAACAGGAATTCTCCTACCATATCTACTTTCTTTGGGAATCCTAAAATGGAAACTGAGCATCGACTTAGGTAAAACAGAAATTTTGCTATCTTTGAGAATTTATAATAAAATATAAATTCTCAAAGATTGTCTCTTCTCTGACAATCTATGATCAAAGTTACATTAGTACCATAATCTCCGAGCACAACTGGACCTTCTCTGACAATCTATGATCAAAGTTACATTAGTACCATAATCTCCGAGCACAACTGGACCTTGGAAAAGATGATCTGGTAGATTCGGATAAAGCCGGGCCACCCTTCTGGTCTCCTACATAATGGTTAATGGCCTGCACAAACATGGTATCAGCATTTCAAAGGAAAACAGTAAACACTATATTTAATTTTTCCATATTATAACACCCAAGGATGCAGAAAGAAATGCCCAAGGTAGGAGAACCTTTATTAAATTGATGCTAGGTTTCTGATACAGGTACAACTGCTATTTCTAAAAGATGGAAATAGCACTGCTGTCAAGCAGAAGAGGCTGCCACAGGGAGTGGTGATCGTTGGGAAGACTTTGCCATGAAAGGATAATTTTATACCACTTTATGAGGATTGTTGCTCTGAGGCAGGAGAATTTATTGCCACCAAAGCACAGGCTGTCAGAGATGGGGGTATCAGCCCCTGGAGTGTAGCTTACCTGAGTGAAAGTTAGAGTCAGAGTGTGAACTTGTCTATCTTCGTGCTATTTCATACATCATCTCAGGGCACAATTTAAACTGATTGACAACACAGATATTTTAATTCCAAGAAAGTTTAATAATAAAATCAAGATAAAATCCCTTTCATAAAACATCTACTAAAACGAGAAGGTGGATTCTATCAAACAGAAACTCTACAGCTATATCCTACTTAACCTATATTTCTCTGTGATCTTTGTACTTTTACTTTTACACCTTCATATTTAAATTTGATAAGGAATAAAATTGAAATAAAAAATTTGCATTTTAAGTGGATGTTCTTAAATTTACTGCTACTGGGATCAACTGTAGATTATCAGTAAACTCTTAAGGGTAGTAGGAGACATTTCAAAAACCAAAAAGTTTACTGCCTTTGGTACTTCAGTCCAATTTCCTAATTTTATCAGTCTCCCTATTAGGAAGAAATCATCATAAAATCAGTAAAAGTTTAAAAATTCATTGGAACTCTCAAGCAGGTCCTTATTTTCTGTCTCTCCCTGTTATTGATATGAAGATGGTGCAATCATTATATATACACACACAAATGTATATAAATAAATATACACACATACGCATACATATACATATATATATGTGTGTGTGTGTGTGCGTGTGCGTGTGTGTGTGTGTACGTATATAGCTATGTAACAAATTCCCCCAAAACTTAGTAGCTTAAAACAAGAAACATTTATTATCTCACATGGTTTCTGAGAGCTAAGAATCTGGTTGCAGCTTAGGTGACTGGTTATGGCTCAGAATCTCTGATAAGGCTGCAGTGATGATGTAGGTCACAACTTCAGTCATCTGAAGGCTTGACTGGGCTGGTGGGGGTGGGGGGAGTCCACTTCCAAGTTCCCTCATGTGGCTATTGTCAGGAGGCCTCAGGTGCTCATGATATGGGTTTCTCCATAGGCCTACTCAACCGAACAACTGGTTTCCCCAAAGTGAATGATCTAAGACAGAGAGTGTGACCAAGATGGAAGCTATAGTGTCTTTTATCTTAATCTTGGAAGTGTCTTAACATCACTTCTGCTATATTTTTTGGCCACATATACCAATCTTGGTCAATGTGGGAGGTAACCAGACAGGGATCATTAGGGGTCATCTTGAAGACTATTACAGTTCTACATTCTCTCTCTCAATTTCTCTCTCAATTTCTCTCTCTCCCAGCCCCCACCACCACACACACCCCTCTTTCTCTCTCTAATATATACTTGTTCTTCCTTCAAAGTCCTATACTATAGAGCTCAATCACAAGTGATAAAATGTCAGAGTTTGGATATGGTTTAGAGAAAGGAGGTTGAGACTCGAGGTTAATCTATGTGCTTTAAACCAGTTTCAATAATACTAGGTACTCTCGTTCTCATTTTTGTATAGCTACCTTGATAGGAGGTTATTTATAGGACAGAATTGGGCAATTCTAGATCCTTTAGTTAAAACTCATCATAAAACTCTTCCCCTGAGATAGATGATAGATAGATGATAGATAGATAGATAGATAGATAGATAGATAGATAGATAGATAGATAGATAGAAATTTTAGCTAACATTCATTGAGTCAACAAATACACATTGGAAACTTACATTCCAGCCCTTTTCTATGTGCCTGTGATAAAACAATGAATAAAAAATTCCTGCTGTCATAGTGCTTGCATTCTAGTGGGCAGGGGAGATAGATACCACAAATAAATAAATGAATCCTATATTATGTTAGAAGATGATAAGTCTTATGAAAAAAAAAAAAACAGCAGTGAAAAGGGGAATTGAAAAGTCTGTGGGAAGGGAATTGTGATTTTTAAACAAAGCGGTAAGGATAGGCCAGTTACAGGTCACATTTGAGCAAAAGAACTGAATGAGGTGAGACAGGAAACCCTTCCTCATCTGGAGGAAGGGTTTTCCAGTAGAAGGTTAAACCAAGCCAAAGAGCCTGAGTAGAAGAGTCCTATGTGCTTGACTGGAGTAGTGTAAGAAGCAACAGAAAGTAATAGGAAATGAGAAATGAAAGGTCATGAGTAAATACATTTTGAGAGGCTTAAAGGCCACTGAAAACATTAACTTTTAGTATGGGTGAAATGGAGAGACACTGGATAGTTTGTTTGGGGCAGAGGAGAGTAGATAAAAATTAATGAAGATATCAACTATACATGAGAAGCAAGCATAGGGATATGTTTTCATTGTGTTTAGTGGTGTTTCCATGTCCAACTGAATGACATCTAAGCACAATCAACACTACTACTCTCTCGATTCCACGCTCAACATTTCACCCTTTATAATTCAGCTCAAGCATTATCAACTGACTCTCTGGGTGAGGAGGAATACCTTAATGGTAGCATGTGCTATTTTTGTGATATAAATACTTCCTTCATGGCTGATTTCAAAGATGGTTGTGTTTAACAATCTACTCCTGAAATTTTAACAGTTAGCCCCAAGAGTCTATATGAGACAGCTCCAGCATGCCATTGTTTGAATTCCACAGAGCAAACAACACAGTGAATTTTAGAAATTGAATAAATGTTTAACATATCAGTAACAGTAATTATCAGTTTCTCGGTACCTAACACAGACAAGCACATAACTCATCCTATATTAATCATTCTCTCAAAAACCTTATAATTACATTCAGAGGCAGTCATCATTTTTTCCATATTATAGATGAATATATTGATATTCATGGAGGTAAAATAACTTGCCCAAGTTCACTAGCAAATAAG
>NW_011889105.1:1958754-1962112 GCF_000151845.1 Pteropus vampyrus | reverse complement strand
TGCTTCCATTCATCTCTGGAAAAGGAGAATTGTTTATGTAGGGAAAAAATGGTGCGCTCTGTGATTCTCCGGTTTTCTTGGAAGTCTATAGTTAGCAAATAAGCGATAGAATCATCGAAACCACAAATCGTTTATGCTCTTTCCATTATGTTGAATAATTTTAATCTGGAATTCAAAATATCAAATGTGTCCACTGTTTATCCATTATATAAATTTTACATCACTGTGAACTTATTTATTAGCACTGTTATTAATTCAGTTGATTTCCACTAAATTGCATAGATTCATTTTGCATCATCCTATGGATACAAGTTGAGGTTCTATTCCCATTAACAATGTTACCTTCCTCTAGGATAGCCAATACCACAGCTCCTCATTTCCTAAAGACTGACATCTAAACCAAATAAACAATACCATTTCCACAATCCTATCTGTTCGCATTGCATCCTTTTACGTTCGGCTCAAGATCACCTATCCTGAGAAATTTATTTCTAAGATCTTTCCCTCTCCAGCCCAACTCAGAATGGAAAAGGTGCTAAAAATTAGTGTTTTCCATTATTCTGTCAATATAGCCAAGATCACATTAAAACATATAGTTAGGTGGTAAGTATTCATTTTCTTTCTCTTTTCTCCACTAGAACAAGAACTTTTTTAAGAAAAGGGTTCGTGTCTTATTCGTCTTTATAACCCCAGCACCTGGTATTGGATGCAAAATATTTTCTTTTCTGGTTAAACGAATGAATGATTAAACAAATGAATGCAAGATTCAAGGCAAATATCATCTTACAATTTGGCATTTATATTTAGTTTATGTAATTCCATAATATCTCGAATTTATGACAGTATTTCAACTATGATATATTTCGAAAACCAGAATGAAGTACTGGTTAGATGCTTGAACTCTATAGTCGTACTGCCTCAGTTCGGCTTTTATTTTCACCCTTTACTAGCTGGGAAATTACTTCATCTTTCAAGGCCTCATTTTCTTCATCTGTGAAATGAAGGTTATTTTTATAAAAGCTAAATAACTTAACGCATACAAAGCACATAGAAGAAGCTTGGCAAAAAGCAAGTTCCCAAATAAATATTAATTATGACTTCATTGTTAATGTTAAGCATGTTGGTAAACATAAAATGCATTTAGTTAATTAAAGCATGATTTGTGTTAATGGTCAGGGTGATAGTTAATTATTTTGCTTAACAAAGATTACCATTTATAATAAAAATAGTAATTGCCAATATTAATTTCCAACAAAAATAATGTAACACCAAAACGTAACTTCACACTCATTTAAGTATTTTCTCTAAAGGAATTAACAACTACGATTTGATGCCAATCACATATTGAATTTGTTCTCTTAACTTTCTACTCTTTTCCAACATAGGAGATATATGAGAATTGGCATTTCCCTTTCAGCTCTGGGCTACGTCCCACTGCAAGTGTCTGAAATCCAGTTGGTATAACACAAACAATCTGAGAAGAAAGAGAGAATGTTTTACAGCAGAAAAATAAGCTAGTAATGTCCCACCACATTGGACCACTGGATAAAATCATCAGGCTGATAGCCATTGTTTAAAGATATCACATTCCCTAAATTCTCTTATTTCTATTGTTTCTTTATTCAGTCCCACGTGAACTTGAACTGAAAACATATAATTTTAAAGACAGATAACACTTATTTGATCAAATTTGCTTTGGTTTCCATATGTTGTTTCAGCTAGAATACGGCTTTGGTATAGGATATTCTTTTCTTTTTTCTTTTCTCAATGGGATTTCATGTTTTCTTGTGAGTCTTGTGAATCTTGGCTCCAAATTACAGCTATTGTTATGTATGTCCACAATTCCTATGGTTGCATGATGCCCGCAAAACTTTTTGTGAGCAAATTTTGTCTAATACTAAGCGAAATTGGCTATATCGATGAGGGCTGATAATTTGTTGAAAGCCCTACAAAAATAATTCTAACAGTTGTCACAAATTCTATATTATTTTTCCCTTTATGAGGATATATTAGTACATACACAACCCAGGTAATTAACCTGAATCTGTGTACACACCTGAAACTTTGATTGATGCAACACAGTTTCTACATTTAGAAATACAGTTCAAACATATATATTGAGGCTTACCAATTTCTCTAGATATGCAGTTTTCAAGATTAGCTTTGATGATGATTTATTACAAAACATATCAAAAATCAGAAATACAAAATGAGAGATTAAAAAGCTCTGGGCTTTTGCTTGATTATGGCCTTCTTATTCCTACTTTATCACTTCAAACTCTAATACATTACACTTTCGCAGTTCTTCTTAGGCTCCTTTTATAAAAACATTTAAATAAAACATCAGATTGCTTCTTGCCTGACCTGGGCCCCAGGCTGATTAATCTCATTCGTATACTATTCCTTTTACAATGTGTAGTGTCAGCTCCTTTGTTAATGGCCGACTGAAAGGGAGTGATGAAAAGCAGAAAAAGTGAACATTTGCTTCCATTCATCTCTGGAAAAGGAGAATTGTTTATGTAGGGAAAAAATGGTGCGCTCTGTGATTCTCTGGTTTTCTTGGAAGTCTATAGTTAGGCCCACTTAAAACTAATGCTATTTAATAGAATTTATCTTTATTGAGACCTGTTTCTGAATGGGCAAACTTGTCCAAAGGGACACTTTTCGCACATGGCCCTGAAGAACACCAATGTCCTTTCTACTATTCCCAACACTGTGGCATTACACCGGATGTGTGCTGTCACATTAATAGAGGACATCAAGTCTAATAGAGACGTGCTGGGGTTCTGCAGAGTGTGAATTATTAACTCGGGTATATGTGAGAGTATTAAATGAACCTGCAAGGCAGAAGGCACTGTTTAATGCTCTGCTTGTATTTGATTCTTTTTTGTTTTCATACACGGATGGAAACCAGGTAGGAATGCTAACAAGAAATTTCAAATAGATAAGAGAGAATTTTAAACTGTTGCCATCAGTCTAGGCTTCTGTCAGTGCATGATGTAAACAACTTGAAATAAATTAGGCAACAATTGAGAGAGACAAAGGATATGGCAGAGAGATAAGTCAGCACCAACACTATTCTTCCACAATCATCCCAAAACTCAATAAACTAAGTCTTAAATTCAAGTGAGACAGAGGTCCAATAGTTCCCTTTTATTTCTGTGCTACTTGATAGGAAATCTGACAGCTTATTAGAGAAAACAGCCTAAAATATACTAATCAAATTTTTATCACATCGCTTTTCTCCTGAAATATAGATTTCTTTATAAACTACCTCATTCTTATGGTAAAAATAGAGAGTAAACTAGAACAACAACACAGAAAAGAGCACTCTTACTAGGAAAACTAGGGTCATTCT
>NW_011889105.1:1955766-1958704 GCF_000151845.1 Pteropus vampyrus | reverse complement strand
TGAACTTGAACTGAAAACATATAATTTTAAAGACAGATAACACTTATTTGATCAAATTTGCTTTGGTTTCCATATGTTGTTTCAGCTAGAATACGGCTTTGGTATAGGATATTCTTTTCTTTTTTCTTTTCTCAATGGGATTTCATGTTTTCTTGTGAGTCTTGTGAATCTTGGCTCCAAATTACAGCTATTGTTATGTATGTCCACAATTCCTATGGTTGCATGATGCCCGCAAAACTTTTTGTGAGCAAATTTTGTCTAATACTAAGCGAAATTGGCTATATCGATGAGGGCTGATAATTTGTTGAAAGCCCTACAAAAATAATTCTAACAGTTGTCACAAATTCTATATTATTTTTCCCTTTATGAGGATATATTAGTACATACACAACCCAGGTAATTAACCTGAATCTGTGTACACACCTGAAACTTTGATTGATGCAACACAGTTTCTACATTTAGAAATACAGTTCAAACATATATATTGAGGCTTACCAATTTCTCTAGATATGCAGTTTTCAAGATTAGCTTTGATGATGATTTATTACAAAACATATCAAAAATCAGAAATACAAAATGAGAGATTAAAAAGCTCTGGGCTTTTGCTTGATTATGGCCTTCTTATTCCTACTTTATCACTTCAAACTCTAATACATTACACTTTCGCAGTTCTTCTTAGGCTCCTTTTATAAAAACATTTAAATAAAACATCAGATTGCTTCTTGCCTGACCTGGGCCCCAGGCTGATTAATCTCATTCGTATACTATTCCTTTTACAATGTGTAGTGTCAGCTCCTTTGTTAATGGCCGACTGAAAGGGAGTGATGAAAAGCAGAAAAAGTGAACATTTGCTTCCATTCATCTCTGGAAAAGGAGAATTGTTTATGTAGGGAAAAAATGGTGCGCTCTGTGATTCTCTGGTTTTCTTGGAAGTCTATAGTTAGGCCCACTTAAAACTAATGCTATTTAATAGAATTTATCTTTATTGAGACCTGTTTCTGAATGGGCAAACTTGTCCAAAGGGACACTTTTCGCACATGGCCCTGAAGAACACCAATGTCCTTTCTACTATTCCCAACACTGTGGCATTACACCGGATGTGTGCTGTCACATTAATAGAGGACATCAAGTCTAATAGAGACGTGCTGGGGTTCTGCAGAGTGTGAATTATTAACTCGGGTATATGTGAGAGTATTAAATGAACCTGCAAGGCAGAAGGCACTGTTTAATGCTCTGCTTGTATTTGATTCTTTTTTGTTTTCATACACGGATGGAAACCAGGTAGGAATGCTAACAAGAAATTTCAAATAGATAAGAGAGAATTTTAAACTGTTGCCATCAGTCTAGGCTTCTGTCAGTGCATGAAGTAAACAACTTGAAATAAATTAGGCAACAATTGAGAGAGACAAAGGATATGGCAGAGAGATAAGTCAGCACCAACACTATTCTTCCACAATCATCCCAAAACTCAATAAACTAAGTCTTAAATTCAAGTGAGACAGAGGTCCAATAGTTCCCTTTTATTTCTGTGCTACTTGATAGGAAATCTGACAGCTTATTAGAGAAAACAGCCTAAAATATACTAATCAAATTTTTATCACATCGCTTTTCTCCTGAAATATAGATTTCTTTATAAACTACCTCATTCTTATGGTAAAAATAGAGAGTAAACTAGAACAACAACACAGAAAAGAGCACTCTTACTAGGAAAACTAGGGTCATTCTGAGTATTTTAATGAAATGTTATTTAAACCAAGGACTCATAAAAGTAATTTACATATATCAAAATATCTTAAACATTTCATCTCAAAACATAAAAAACAGACATGTGATTGCCAAAGTTTTAATGTAGGTCTAAAGCTTTTTTCTCTCATATAGTTAAGGGCTCACCCACAATGTATCTTCGATGATTTTCAGGATCTAAGATCAGCTTTTTTCAAGTGGAATGAGGATTCAAAGGCTATGAACAGCTTTTATAATGAGTAAAACAACTACTCTAATTGACTACTACCCATGCCTTGCTAATCATTAAATATTTTGAACACCATCTTTGCTTATAAAGCAATGTAAGTAAAAAAAATTCCTCTAGATTTGTAAGACATTTTTCTCAAACATCCTGCAATTGTTTTATCTACATTTAATTTAACTGCATTTTTAACAACTTACTTTTATCAACTCTTTTCAGAAGTTACCTGTTTTCATAGAAGCAACTCTCTTTTTCTCTACACTTCCAATTGACCCATTTATGAAATAATTAAATAATCTAAGTTCAATAATGACTACAACCACAAAAAAAAAAAAAAATTAAGGATAAACCACTGGCTCTTGGTAAGCATTCAATTAAACTTTGAAGTATGAAGATGTCTTAGAAAGTACCTACAAGATACAAGCATTCAATGAGTCATAATCAATATGTCACAAAAGGTTGAGGAAATATCGATTAATCCAGAAGATCACTTACCTGGAAGTTAGTTAAGAGAGTATACATTATATTGCTATATTGTTATATTCATAATTACAAAGATAAAATTATATAATACTAAAATATCCCAGCACATAATGAAAGTATACGTAATACAAACCAGCTATATATAGAAAAACTGAATTGGGTGCTCTGCTTACCCCCTAACTCAAAAAAGTCTTTGGATCATTCATATGGGGAAACTAAAATGCAATATGATTATGTCTTAAGATCAGAGAGCAAAACCATGTAGAAAAATAAAAACCATGTATTTCATGCTCAATGGAGCATAGGTAGGGTGGTTTGTTGTGTTAAATGGGTTATATATATATTCTCATTAGAGACAGTTTTAGCTGAGATATAGAGAACTAAAATAAAATGACTATATACGTAATCTCCAGTGACCTCTTTCAGTATATATGAAAAACCTGATAGATCAGACTGTACTTGTGGTAGAAAGAATTCTAGGATACCCTT
>NW_011889105.1:1950519-1955716 GCF_000151845.1 Pteropus vampyrus | reverse complement strand
AAAAAAAAAAAATTAAGGATAAACCACTGGCTCTTGGTAAGCATTCAATTAAACTTTGAAGTATGAAGATGTCTTAGAAAGTACCTACAAGATACAAGCATTCAATGAGTCATAATCAATATGTCACAAAAGGTTGAGGAAATATCGATTAATCCAGAAGATCACTTACCTGGAAGTTAGTTAAGAGAGTATACATTATATTGCTATATTGTTATATTCATAATTACAAAGATAAAATTATATAATACTAAAATATCCCAGCACATAATGAAAGTATACGTAATACAAACCAGCTATATATAGAAAAACTGAATTGGGTGCTCTGCTTACCCCCTAACTCAAAAAAGTCTTTGGATCATTCATATGGGGAAACTAAAATGCAATATGATTATGTCTTAAGATCAGAGAGCAAAACCATGTAGAAAAATAAAAACCATGTATTTCATGCTCAATGGAGCATAGGTAGGGTGGTTTGTTGTGTTAAATGGGTTATATATATATTCTCATTAGAGACAGTTTTAGCTGAGATATAGAGAACTAAAATAAAATGACTATATACGTAATCTCCAGTGACCTCTTTCAGTATATATGAAAAACCTGATAGATCAGACTGTACTTGTGGTAGAAAGAATTCTAGGATACCCTTTCCCGCAAGGTTTTCGGCCTCAGAGGTAAGTATGCTTTCATCCAGGTATCAATCAAATGCTAATCTAGGTACTCCTCTGAAGGTATTTTGTAGCCATAAGTGAGGTTTGAAATCAGTTGAGGAAATATTTCCTTAAAATAAAGAGATTATCATATTTGGGTATGCTAGCCTAAGGGGAGCACTGGAGCTCTTTAAAAGCAGAGTTTTCTCTGGCTGAGAACAGAAGAGGAAATCAAAGATAAGCACTCAGGCAGGCCTGAAAAGAAATCAACATACATATTGTCAACTGCCTATGGTGACCTAGTGACAAGGAACTGCTAGAGCCATCTAGGGACTAAGAACAGTCCCCAGCTGAAAGTCAGCAAGACAACAGAGATCTCAGTTCTTAATGACTGCAAGAAAATGAATTCTGCCAGTTCTTAGAAGGTCTTGGAAGAGAACTCTGAGCTCTAGATGAGAATAGCAGGTCCCACTCCTTGACTTTAGCCTACTGTATTAGTTTCCCACAGCTGCTATAACAAAGCACCACAAACTAGGTGGCTACAAACAACAGAAATATATTATTATAGTTCTAGAGGCTAGGAGTCTGAAATCAAGATGTCTGCAGGGCCATGTTTGTTCTGAGAATCTGAACAGAAATCTGCCTCATTTATTCCTAGCTTCTGGTAGCAGCTATTGATCCTTGGCATTCCTTAAGTTGCAGCTCTATCACTCCAATCTCTATTTCTGCCATCACACTGCATTTTCTATGTCTCTGTCTTCATATGGCATTTTCTTTTTCTTATAAGAACACCAGTCATGTTGGATTATGGCCCATCCTAATGACCTCATCTTTATTTGACTACCTCTGTAAAGACCCTATTTCCAAATAAGAAATACTTTCCTAGGTACCAGGTGTTAAGATTTTAACATATGTCTTTATGGGAACAATTCTACCCATAACACCTGCAGACACCCTGAGCAGAGAATCCAGCCATACTGTGTCCAGATCTGACCCATAGAAACTGTGAGATAATCAAATTATGTAGTTTAATCTATTAATTTTATGGTAATATATTTTACAATAGAAAATACGACACCCAAACTTTTCAAGATTCTATATTTTTACTCTCCACATAATTATATGACTAGAAAAAAAAATCTTTTCTGCAGCAGAAACAAAACTATAACCCCCACTATATCTAAGAAGAGCAGATCCTTGTAACTAGAGAGTAATTTTTAGCAAGAGCTAAGGGGTGTGACAGTACAGGACTTGAAGGTCAAGGACATAGGAAAATTGCTTTGCATGAGACAAAAAGGGGAATAGAGAAAAAAGCCTTCTTGAGTCAGGCTAGGTGGGGAATCAGTTTAGAGAACTGATATAAGAGTTGAAAGAGAGTATACCAACAGCTGGTAGCCAAAATGGGAAGTAAAGGCAAGATCAATGGCTATTGCCCAGTAGGAATTTTTATTAAATCATTTGCAAGGTGTTAATCAAGTTAAATTCTCTTGTCTGCTTCCTGATAAAATGTTCAATAGAATGTACAACCATTGCTACAAGTTATTCAATGATTATCTCTAGATGTTGATATCATGGCTACATTTGTCAGTCATATTTATTCTTTTCTGCTCAAATTTTCTCCAGTGAACATGGATAACTTTTATAATCAGAAAGTATAACAAATTCTTTTAATAAAAACCTACACTGTTTAATTATGGTAGAGTAGAGTTGCTCTTCTGGGGATACAATGAAGTACTGAGTGCTGCTTTATGGGTGGGCTAACATGCCAAAAGCCACTTATAGGATGGTTGGTCACACATGGTTTATAGTTGTGCACAGACATCAAATTAGGCTCTAAATTCCAAATTTAATAACTTAGTTTTAATGACCATCAATTTTTCTGTACTCTATTGAAATCATTAGCAGACGATAAAATTGAACATAATACTTAAAACATATTCAGAGTAGACCCTATGAAGAAGTGATTCTCTAAATATGATCTCCAGACTAGGTGTGCCAGCATCACCAGGCAACTTGTTGAAAATGCAAATTATAAAGCCCTACTAGAGACGTACTGGATCAGAAACCGGATGGGCCTAGAAATATGTGTTTTAATAAAACCTCCTGGAGATCTTAATATATGCTCAGGTTCCACAAATGCTGCTAAAGAGGACCCTATCATTCCAACAATCTTAATGCCTCCTGCTGGTCACACCCCACAAGGGCCATTTTAAATATTGCCTACCTCTATCAGAATCTTTACATGTCCATTTTTTTGTTACACACGTTTCCCTCCTTACAATGCTCTATCTCCCTGTGGGTTTTCTCTCCTCTAGAATGTTGATGTGATATTGTTATAGAATAAACAATTTAGAATGCTGTGTTTAAAGTGGTATTTTTGCAAAAGTCAATTTCATAATACAACTTAATAATTTGAAGATCCAGAATATCTGATCATCCTTGGGATCACATGAATATCTCATCTTCTTGATATAAATGTGCAAGAAAGTGGCTTTTGAGAGAACAATGGCAACACTTCCCTTAAGTAAATCAATGCATAAACAGCATGGGATTTCTAAAGCCATTTCACTTTGTGCATTGGCAGATTTGTTGCTATAATTCTGCAAAGATGGAGACTATCACAATAAAATATATTCTATCAGAACTTAAAGCAGCTCATATCACCCCATGTGTCTTATGGAACCATTAATTATAAGGGGGAAAAAAAAGAGTAGAAGATAAAATGTGTTTGGGACATAAATGTTTAACTACCACATAGAGTTTAAATAATTAATGGAATGATACCCCTCCATGTAGAGCCCCATATTTTTAAAATACAGGCAAATAGAAGCGCACTATTTCAATATTTAAGCCAAAGTAAATGATGTAGTTTCTGCATGTGAGCTATACGTCTGGGCAATGGACTGAACAAATGCTTCATAATAATAAAATGGCTTTTAAATGAGAATTGGTCTCATAAGGTATAAGGATTTCCTTAACCAACACAATTTATTCAGAGTAAGATTAGCAAAGACAATTTTTGAAGCAATAATATTCATTACCTCCACATTTTATAATATTGCTAGTTCAGAGTATCTGAAGTGGTCCAGTGTGTTTAGACTGAACTTTCATCATGTCTAAACAGCTTAACTGATAGTTACTTGATAACTTTTTTATGAAGCAGTTTTTTTAATAATGCTTTCATAGATCTGGTTTATGATGCCATTAAAGTCATCATTTGTCACATTAGTAATAGAAAAAATCTTAAAATATCCCTAGCAGCAATTCAAGATGGCTTTTAATGTCAGCATAAAAAATCTTAAAATATCCCTAGCAGCAATTCAAGATGGCTTTTAATTACTAAACAAGCTATTCGAAATATTAACAGTGTTGTTTGCAGTTTCAAAATATATATGACAACATAAACATATAACATAGGTCCCTGGTTTAAGGAAAACCAGTTAGAAAAACTAAAGAAATGAAGCTAAAGTAGGTTGGATTGACCCCGTAATATGACTTAAAAAAAAAAAGTTCCTTTGATTATAGGATGGATCAGTGAAGTTTCTGCTAGAGCATTATTTACTCCCCATAAACTAAGCAATTTAAAATAGGGAGAGAAGGGGGACTCTAACTTGTTCAGAATGTTATTTTACAGTGAATCCATCTCAGTTCAAACATTTTTCCAATTTTTTTTAGAAGTTAAAACACTGTATGGCATGCTTACCCCTCCCCCACCCCACTCGCAGTGCATCCAACATGGGGAATTTTTCTAGAGGGCCGTGGATGAGGCTCCAGAGCTCTAAAATTAGACTATACCAGCTGTGCATAGTTGGTTTGCTGCCGCGGGCTTGTATGCATATGTAGCATCATGGCATCACACTGTCAGCTGCTCTGTTCTTAGAAATAAATGGAGTATTAATGTCCCTGAACCCCGCTGTTGGGCTGCTTTGGAGGAAGGCTTCACATAACGTATGGCTTTGCTCTGTCTTCAACATCATTGAGAGGTAGGATTTATTTTTTCCTTCATGGGTGTATGAGGACCAAAGATCACGTCTTCTAAGAGGTATTTCTCTTCACAGAGGGTTAGTTAGCTCATATGCTTGGCAGGTGTATAATGAAAGCTATCTCAGGGGCCAGTCCATATGCTTAGGACTCTGAAATAAGATTACATTTGTAAAATCGAGACACTAATAGAAAAAGGCCATTTGTTATGAAAATGGGTTATAGTTGGACTCATCTTTCCTTTCTTGGACTGTAGAGTATTGCTCTTGAAACTTCTATAATTTAATCACATAGAGCATCATCATAATATAATAAAGAGAGCACTGAAATAGAAATCAGAAAGTTCTTGTTCTAAATCCAGCCATGCCCCTTAGTATCAATGTGCACTTGTCCAACTACATAATCTTGCTGACCACATTCTCCTCATTTTTTTAATTACTAATAATATGTTTTACCTACTGCAAATGGTTACAAAAATATTGGAGATAAGATATAAGATATGTGAAAGCATTAATTAGAACACACTTGACATTTTAAATTTTTCGTTTATTAATAGTTATTTTTGCCTT
>NW_011889105.1:1933235-1949714 GCF_000151845.1 Pteropus vampyrus | reverse complement strand
CATCCAGAAATACCCTCCAGGACGTTCCTAGAAAAAGGTTTAACCAAATATTTGGGTCCTCAGTGGACCGGTCAAATTGACATATAAAATTCACCATCACACTATCAGAGTTAGCTGAGGATGGGAAATCCCATATTAAATCCAAATACTCCTCAGTAGACTTGTGCCTAATACTCCAGGTAGAGTGGAATCTGTCTCAATCAATACATATGATTTAAATCTATTGAAATGTATACCAGAGGAGTAAGACTGGAGGCCAAATAATGGATAATCCTACACAAGCCAGTATAAAAGACCTCTATTGGAGTGACAACTGTATTGAAGGTCTCTGGGTTGCATCTGTCTTCATTTGCCCTGAACCTTGTAGGCTATGGCTTCTTTAACTTGGGATCTTGCACCAATTCCTTCTCTGCGTCCACCCCGCCCCCAATAATCCTTTAAGTTTATTTTAAATGTTCTGAGAGCTATTGGGCAACACATCCAGAATTCATATTTGTCTCACATATTTAGTGAAATATAGATTCTGTTTTCTCTGAATTGCAGAAATTCTTCATAGATTATTAAGAATTTCCTTTTTAACCCATGATTATCAGTCCATATAAGAGTATTAATAGGAAGAATTGTTTTTTTTTATGTTTAATAAGTTTTACTACATGTTACAATGAAAACCTCATTAAATACAATTTGAAAAGCAATAATTTAACTAAAGTTATTCTTACTGACTACTACATTGAAAATCTAATTCTGAGAGTCTAACAACTATATTACCATTTGGTAAAACACATAAAGAAAATCACCATATTTGGTAAATACTTATCTTTAACTTTCAACTAATAAAAATAATCTTAAAGCAATATAGATATACACATATAGATGTGTGTGTATGTGTACTCTACTGGGAAAAAAAATAACATTAACATTTGTTATCTTTATAAAAAAAATTATTCCCAATGTGTACATTTCAATGCAGAGTAGTAAAATTGAATAAGTAAAAAACTTATAATGTGATGTGGATTTCTTTTCTATTGCTGACAAACCAAATTATAATGAACTTATAACAATATAAATATACTATCTTACAGTTCTCCAAGTCAGAAGTCTGCCATGGCTCTCATTGGGCTAAAATCAAAGTGTAGGCAGGGCTGCATTCATTTCTGGAGGCTTTAGGAGATAACCTGTTTCCTTGTCTTTTCTAAATTCTAGAGCTGCCTGCATTTCTTGGCTTGTGGCCCCTTCCTCGTTCTTCATTGCCAGCAGTGCAGCATCTCTCCATTCCTTCTTCTATCCTCATATTCTCTTTGACCACACTGGGAAAGTTCTCCATTTTCAAGAACTCATGCGATTAGATTGAGCCCATCCGAATAATTCAAAATAATCTCCCAATTCAAAGTCCTGAACCTTAATCACATCTGCAAAGTCCCTTTGCCATGTAGATCACATACGCACAGGTGAACATTTTTGAGGGCTATTATTCTGCATACCATATATCGTAAGATCATTTTAGAAATATATGTTCATAGACAAAGTCCTCCTACTTTTTTTCAGCAAAGTAGTTTGCACAATATTAGCTCTTTCAATTGGGAAAAATAGAAAAAAAAAACTCCTTATGTTTTCATATAATACTTGGAACCAAGAATGTATTTAAAAGAAAAAATACCAAAATTATAGCATTAACTATATATACTAATTACTGTCCCTTCTTAATTATTAATAAAGTAGTCTATATTGCAATTCGTCTTCATCTATTTGTCTTCATCTATTAAATTTTAAAAATAAAATAATAAATATTAAAAAATATTTCTCCACAGTTGTGGCTTGATGATTAAAATATTGTGTCCAGGGAACATCTCCTTCTAAATCAGGTCATTATTATGTGGTGAAGTCATTAACTTGTATTAATTGAGTAACAGTGGTATGATAATCTGAGGATGACTTCTAACTCTTAGGAGAGCACTGAGAGACTTATTTCTGTTCTTTAGAGTAATATATAAATTTAAGCTCCATGAAGCCAGGTGCTGTATCTCCTTTGGTTCACTTCTAGGGCAGTACCTATCACGTAGTAAATGCTGAATAAGTATTTTTGAAAGAACAATGAACAAATGAATTAGTCCATATATTTACCAAATGTATTGAAGTATAAGAGAACCCAGAAAAAGCTGAGAAGAAAGATAAGGTATGATTTGAATTTTTATATTAGTTTGATTTGCAGAGACTAACAGCAATTTGGGTGCTGCCCCTTACCTAAGGGCACGGTGGCCAGTTTGTAACAGTTTTGAATCTGTTGTCAATATAAACTCCTAGCTATTTTAGGTCATTGATCCTCTTTCCATGACTACTGACCCACACTAAGTAAAGGATTAGGATAGCTTAAAAGTTTTCAGGAATAATAAAGCCAATAATGTAATAAGATCAAATCAAAAGTTTTTTTGATGCTCTGTATTAGATGTTGCAAGAAACACAGTTTGCCCTTGTTAAAGAGACCAGTGTCATATGAGAGAAAGGAAGTTCTCTGAAGTTCACTGAAACTAAATGTTTGCTGACTTTAAAAAGCACTAACGACTAAAGTGGACCGATCCTACTCTCAAAAACAGGCTTTCCAGTTCCCCAAATCCGCCTTTCTTTTAACTCAAACACTACATATCTCTTCCTCTGAAGCAAGTCTTGTAAAGAGAAAATTCTTGGAAGAAAGAAAATAAATCCTACCAAGGTCTTTAAGAGAACTTGAGGTAGAAATGCCCTGCAAAGCCCCTTTGCTTGCTACCAGTTGATTTCATAGCAGCAGTTGCAGTCATATGCCCTTTTTCTTACTCAGTAGGTATTTTAATTTTTCTTAATTACATTCTGACTGAATAGCTTGCCCCTTTATTATTAGATTCTCCACAGAATGAGTATGAATACTTAACACCGCACCCCAACATGATCAGTTTATACCCTAATTTAATGTAAAATTTCTTCAATGTATAAAACATTTGATGATACACAGCAGTACTCATTCTCCTAGTTTTTGCTATGAGCCTCACAGTTAAAAATCACAATAAGACAATAGTTAGAAAGAAGTGAAATAACTTTTAATAAAGAAGACGCAAAAACTAGGAATAAAGTCAAGCTTGGTCTTCTTTAATAAAATTAAAAGTGCCGTAAAAAAGACCTGGAAAAGAATATTACAGAGAAGAACAGTTATCTGAGAAGAACATTAGACATAATTTTTCTCATGTGCTTAATGCATTTGGAATCTCTACACTCTTCATCATATTTAATGTCAAGAGTGACTCATCTAAAAAAGAACTAAAACTCATTCTCTACTGCATGTAGATAATCAGACAAGGTGAACAATTTTTTTTATACTTTGCCTTTCCAAAACTCTTTGTGTCTCCACACAGACTATATTATATAAAGCCCAGAATGCAAAAACACAAAGACTTTTTAAATATCTTTTTTATGTGTTTTTCCAAAATAAAAAATTGCTATTGTCATCAGAGTCTCTAGTTGTATTATAAAATATAACCTTACAAAAAACCTAATAAAGAAGAAATAATAGTGGAATTATTGAAATAGACATAAGAAAACATGAATAAGTAAAAAGAACTGTCCATATAATACTTTTTTGTGACATATTTTTCTGTGTTGTTTTATCCATCTCTGTGAATGTTCTCTCTGATATACTGATAGTATTCACAAACATTAGAAATGAAGGAATTAATTATTTCCCAAACATATCCTCATTGATTCTGAAAGCTTCAATATGGATGTATTTGGAAAACTTAAAGTTCAGTTTCATGAAAAATATTTGAAAATTTTCTATAGTAGAACAACTCCGTACTTCAAATTTTAGCACCATTCTACCTTTTCCTTCTCTGAAACCAAGTAGTGCTTTATGCACGCACTTTAAAGCGGTAATAGATAGTTGAGTTTTGATTGGGGATGATACCTGGAGTATATCATTTACACCAATGTGTATATAGATCACATTGTTCAATTAAAGAGAAGATAAAACTACAATATTTTTAAAGTATGCTTCTATCACCTGCTACTCACATAAGTTGATCATATCTTTATCTAAATATCTTTTATGATCAAATATTCCTTTCAGTGTCTAGAATAATGTCTTGCACATAGAACTTGCTAAATTTATACTTGGTAATTGACTACAAAATGCTATTTCTTCCCAAATAGAATTGTTCTTTTGCTTTTCCAATAGGGTTAATATTTTAAAAGCTTCTTTTGATATATTTTTCACCTTGGCATTTGCCTTTTATTTTCCCTTCCCCTATAACACCTCTGCTATTAATAGCAACTCAGATATATCATTGTCCTAATGATGGGGAGGATTAGACTAGAATAAAGAGCCCTAGTAACTGTATGTCAAGATGCTAGTCTTACAATCAACACAATTAAAAAATGGACAACTGACTTGATCAAGCATCTCTCCAAAGATGATATACAAATGGCCAATAAGCACATAGAATGATGCTCAACATCTCTAATCATTAGGGAAATACAAATCAAAACTATGAGACAACACTTCACACCAGTGAGAATGGTTAATAAAACAAACAAAAAGCAGAAAATAAGTGTTGGAAAGAACATGGAAATGGGAACCCTCGCATATTGCTGGTGAGAATGTAAAATTGTACAGCCACTATGGAAAACAGCTGGGTAGTTCCTCATAATGTTAAAAGTAAAATTACCATACATTTCAGCAATTCTTTTAAGCATATACCCAAAAAATTGAAAGCAAGGATTCAAACAAATATTTATAAACAAATGACCAACGCTCATAGCAGCATTACCCACAAATAGCCAAAAGGTGAAATGTCCATCAACAAATGAAGGGATTAAAAAATGTGGTATATACATATGATGGAATATTATTCAGTCTTAAGAGGAATGTGAATTAATCATGAAGACATTATGTTAAGTGAAATAGGCCAATAACAAAGGAACAAATACTATTCCACTCACAGAAGGTACCTAGAATAGTTAAATTCATAGATATTAGAATAGTGATTACCAGAAACTTGGAGAAGGAGGAAATGAGGAGTTATTATTTAATGGGTTTCAGTTAGGCATAATGAAGATGGTTGCATAACAGTATGAATACACTGCATTTCATTGAACTATACACTTAAAAATGGTTAAAATGGTAAATTTGATGTTATATACATTTTAGCACAACAAAAAAAATGCTAGTCTTGACAGTCACTCTTTGTTTAAATAAAAATGATGTTTTTACTTTATAATCAAAAGCCTAGACTGATGATTGATTTTCCTAAGCCATAATTCTAAGGACAAAAGGGAACTCTTCCCCCTTACTCTTCCTTTTTGCCTTCCCTTCCCTTCTAGCACGATTTTGTCCAAAAGACATCATATGAGCTCAAGCAAGGTAGGAGCCATGAGCCAAGGAATACAGGTGGCCACGGGAAGCCATAAAAGTCCCCTCAGAGCCTCTAGAACTGTAAGAGAACAAATTCATGTTGTTTTAAGCCACTCAGTTTGTAGCAATTATTCTCAATACAGGAGTAACATTTGGTGCTGATGAAATTATCCAGTAAGGATAAAAACATGACCATGATGGAAAGACAGAATTTCAAAAGAAAAATATTTAGAGTAGGTGAAGGGAAATGGTATCTAGAGGACAAGGAAAGGGATTAATTTAAGGAGGAACACACTGGATTCATACACAGTAATAGGAAGGAAGGTAAAGTAGCTCAGCAGAGTTGCAGATTTAATGTGGGGGTGAGAGTTTGTGGAAGTTCTCTTCTGAATGCTTTTATTTTCTTTCAGAAAAATAAGCAATGTCTATAGCTGAGAGTGAGAGATGAGAGGTGGTGTTGAAGGTTTAAGTAGAGAAGATAGTATGACACAGTCATTTACAGATATGAACAAGCCAAGACAATGCTCCATGATTTCAGGGCAGTGCAACAGGCCTAGGTGAGATTAGTGGCCATGGATTGAAGTCATGGCAGCCTGATTGTTTTTCTCTAGCAAAATGTGGCTGTGCTCATGTATACATAGAGTGGTCAAAGAATGTTATATTAAAAAGGGTTTGGTGTTTTGCCAGATAAGTACCACAAATCATAATATGGCAAAACACTTGAAGATGTATCTAAGGGAGGGATTAAAATGAAAGATCAAGGAATTAAAAGTCGATTAAAAAACTGAAAACTAGGAAGTGAAGGAGGAATTGTAAAGAAAATGCAATGAAACAAGATAATAGGTTATATATCTTGATGGGGTGGAATACTTATAACCAAAAAGATTGAGTGAGGTGGCATACTTTAAACTGAGATTATGGAGGGATTGAAGTTATTAGTAATGATAAGATCTAGAGTCTGTCATGAGATTGGTTAGTGAATGAGATGAGTAAAGCACAAGATCCAGTATCGAAGAAAATATTAATGATTTAAAAGAGTAGAATGTAGAGAAAATATATATAGACATTAAAATTAGCAAAAATTACGGCAAGGGTAGTGTTGAAAACAGTGACCACGACACTAAGCAAAATCTTCAACGATGATAGGAAATGACATGAGAAACAGATATGACTACAACAAGGCATGGTTGGAGAGTAGTAGAGTCTCATGATGTTAGATTATAAACTGTGTGTGTTTTTATAGAGGAAAGAGAAAAAAATGGTCTAGAAGTGGGTCTAGGTTCCTTTGCCAATTTTGGCCCAGTAAAATGAATGGGGATGAAGAGGAAAAACCTCTGCTGGCATCATTAAAAGAGAAAAATGTCCTCTAGGAAGTCAATTTCACTTAGAGGGAAATGTAGATAAACAAACAAGCAAACAAAGCAACATTCAGAGATGGCATGAATATAGGATTTTGATGATAAGAGATATCAGTTCCAGAGACACAGCAGAAGTGTTCCATGATTAATGAAGGGTGAGGAATGCTATCAGAAAAAGGGCACAGAATGAGCCATATGTGGAAGACAGACTAGGGCATAAAAACTGTCTTTAGTGACATGGGCTTACAGTGTCTGGTGCAAAGAAGGATATCACTCTTGGTTTCAGGAGATAGCAACAAGTCAAGGAGTGCTGGTGGAAAGAAAGAGCTATGAGGAACTTGCTAGAAGGAAGTGGAGTTCTGGAGCCTCTCTTGTAACCTTGCCAGTAATGGTCAATGGTCTTTTGTAAGAAGGAGGGAGATGCAAAGTGTTAAAAAAAAAAACAAAAACCTTTGAACTTTGAATTGACTGAATACTTAACCAAAAGTGCCTTTTAGCAGAAGAAATTGAATTACCCTCAGAATTTTCAAATTTATACTTTATTTGGCCAAGTACAGAAATGAGGGCATATGAAGTTTATTTCAGGTAAAATATAATATAGAATGCTTCCTCTCTTAATGAATATATGAAAAGTAGCAAATACATTTTGATCATATTACATGTGAGGACTCTTTCTAAGATTTCTAAAATTCTGTATGCAGCAAATATCTTCATATCACATGGTTATAAACTATGGCAAGAATAGAAACAGGGGACCTGTTAGAAGACTATGACAGGTTGATCTAGGCAAGAAATTATGGTGGATCTGATCAGATGTTTCTCATCAGAAGTAGCTGGATTAGATTCGAGATATATATTTGAAGAGAGGAATAAGAGAATTTACTGATGGACTTTATGAATGAGTCAGTCATCCTAAGAGACAGGAGTCTGAACACTCCAAGGTTTTTGCCCCAAACCACTGGGTAGATAGACTTGCCATGTATTGAGAAATGCTGGTTAACCACACAAGTGAAGATGCTGAAATGGTAGCTGGATACACAATTTTTGGAGAAAGGTATGGCCGGGGGATATAAATTTGGGTACCATTGGCATATAGATTAGATAGAGATAGAGATCGATACACAGAGATAGAGATAGAGATATTCTTAAGGAAATTGAGATAATGAAAAGAGTGAGTGTATATAGAAAAGAAAGAAGACCAAGTTCTCAGCCTAAAGCAGAGTCAGGGATCTGATGATGAACTCACTTCTTAGTGGTGAGAGACCTCCCCAGTTATCAGATTATTCCTGGCTCTAAGATAAAGTATCCAGTGAAAGTAGAAAATAGGGGGGAAGGGACATAGTTTCTATATTAGGGTGAGAGAGAGTGGGGGTGGAGGGACAGAGAGACCGAGAAACAGAGAGAGACAGAGACAGAGAGAGAGACAGAAAGAGACAACACCTAAATGGTCCATTCAAATATTACGCAGACTTTAAACATAGGTTCTATAGAGGAAATCACTGGCACATATGAGTTTGAGTATGTATATGTAAACATTGACTCAGACACATTTAAATCATATATGTAGAAAATGGGATCTTATTTTGCTACCAGAAATCAATTTCTTTTTGAACCCTCATTCTTGAATAGTAGCAGAAAAACTAAATTATGTTGTTTTCTGATTTTTTAGTCAATTTAAAATTTTGCCTCTTTCAAAGAAACCTTTATTATAACTCAAGTATTATTATTCCCTCATTCATTATTTGGTGCTCCTTCTCTATCATTCCTCCCACTGCCAAAGATAACTTTCCTCAATTCTACTGGGAAAAAATTATTTTCTGACATAACATAACTTTAGTAATCAAAAGAATGGGTCAAAATACTTACCCTATGTTCCAAAGTTCATATGGAGATTTAAAAATTTGATGTGTTAAAATTTTAGAAAACTGTAATGTATGCGATAAATATATTCTTACATTTCCAGCTCATTGGGATGTATGAAACAATTGTTTTGATTTCTGGTTATGTCTTAAAGGCTGTAATAATGAATACTGTACATGTTTGGGTCCATGTGTGAAAATCTGCTTACATGAAAAGTACATCTCTCTATGTATGATCAATCATCAAAATGTGGAATTTGCCTCTGCAAATGACTGTGTCAGAAATTCTCTGGAGATAGGAGACAGGGCAATGTCTGTAGTTTGAAAACAATTACAAGATAATACTGACAATATGCCTCATCTCCCCTACCAATCCAGATTATGAATCACTTCTGTTATCTACATTTTATTATTATATCAAATTAGGTCACCAGGAAGAAACATGATTGAACTGTTTTATCTCAGTCCCTGTAGAAGTGTCTTTACTACTATGATTTCACTTTATATTAGTATTTGCTATAATAAAAAATCATATAGATATACTTCTGCATCTGCTAAAAAAAACTGCTAAATAAATTGCCCAAAACTTTATTAAATGTCTTCTAAAATATAAAAGTATGAATGTTAGATTTTTCCCCCACTGGAATTTAATGCCAAAAAAAATTTATGTCTGCTAAAGAGTTAGTCTCCTTCTATTTAGCAGACGCTGATAGCCAGGTAATCTGTCATCTTTCCCTCTTTACTTTGGCTGCCAGGAGACATTAAATTTCAGGCTTAATTATGGAACTGTTTCATAATTCCTTTTCCTCTCTCTCTGTATATATTTCCCCTTAAATCTTTTACATTATTTTTAATCTTTTAACTTTCATTTAATTAATGAGCATTAAAAGCAGTTTAAAAGCATTTTCAAGTAAATGGAGTATAAATTATAAGTAAAAAATAGGAAAAATTAAGGACCAGAAAATCTCAGTGTAAAGTGAACTGAGGGGGGAAAAAAGAGAGACTGGATCAGGGCAACGATGGATCAGGGACCACTTACGAAATGAGGCATGGATCAAGACAGGATCTCTTTTCCAATGGAGAGCAACGAAGAGTAGGAGAGAAGGTGACCAAAAAGGATAAGAGGGAGAACTTACAGGACAAGTTTTGACAGGGCAACCTAGGCAACGGCATAATTCCTGATAAACTATGAATGAAAGTAGAGAATGCACAAGGACAGTAGTAAGTTCACTATGTCCAAAATTTTCCCAGAAAGAAAAGTCATGCTAACAAAGCCTTTGTGCTCGTGTTCCAGGCAGTGCCCTTACAGGACAAGAGAAGCTACTTAATGTAAGAGGAAACTGTCCCAGACAACCCACATATCCTCCATCCTTAGCATACAGACTACTTAAATGCAAGCTACCTCTCAGATGAACCGAACAAAGACAGGCTGGTAGAAAACACCTTTGAGTTTAGAGAACTCAGAAATGCAGAGAATAGAAGCAAGCAAGTTTCAGTGTAGTCAGAGGTCTATTTGTTCTTTCTTAAATCCTAGAATAATTGCAAATTTAGGTAATTATTAAACATACTACAAAAAGTGTTGCTATGACAGTTTCTTTGAGGTTGGCCTAATAGTTCTCTGAGTCTGGCATCCCCAGTGAAGCTTGTCTGCATTACTTGTTGCCTTAACGTGGAAATGAGTTCCTTGATTAAGTGGCCATGAGTAGTTCTAGTAAACTGTATTTCTCAAAAAAGCCTACGTCACCAATAGAAGATGCCAGATACACAGTGCTCACATCTACTGAACTCCTTATAATGTACTCTAAATCACCATGAACATTTCAGGCAAAACTCTAGTAATTAACATACTGAACATAAATTCTCACCATGTTATCATACTCATTTTGGACATAGCTTTTAGTTTCAAAAAATTCTCAGTGCCCTCTCTTATCACATCAGAACACCAGAATCTTCTGAGCATTATACTACATATTTTATTGATTTTTCTTTTGTACAATAAATAAAACTTAATCAATAAAAGATTAATATGCTGCTAAAATTATTTATACAGTATGTTTTACCTTAAGGAAACAAAAGGTTCTTCCTTTCTATCCCAGACTATTAGAAAAAAGAAAATCAAGAAAGTTACATAAAATAAATATTTAGAAATTGCCTGTCTCTTACTTAAAGAAAATAAAGACAACTTTTAGAGGTGGCAGGGGCATTTTCTTTTTAAGTATTTTTTTAATAAACCCTATTATTGTTAGTAAATATGAGTCAAAAAGAGAAGTAGCAGCACTAGAACACAAATATTTGTTTTAAAAATTAACATTCTAAAGAGATCTCATAACCTTATATATATGCATATCTTGTTTAGTTTTAAAGTTTGGTTGTTGCAATTACAGAATGCAGAAATAACTCAATGAAACTGCATAGGAAACCCTTATTCAACACTTTGCTTTGCTCTCCCCTTTCTTTGAGTAAATCTGACGTTATAAGCATAACTGGTTCTCTGTGGACCTTTTAAATAATTTAAAGATGCTGAGCCTCATATTCTACAGCCCAAAGATGCTGACATTATTTTAAATTAGGTTTTTACACTTAAAACGTATTGAAGTGCATTTGGGGGAGATGAAGTTTTGCTACCTGTGCTTTTTTTCTGTGAGAACAGTGTTCAGCAGACAGAGTAGGAATAAAACAATCTCCATGGTTTGTTTTTAATTCTTTAACTTCAGTCAAATGACATAAACTATAGTAACACATATGTGACAATCTGGTAGTTTCAAAACAATAGTTTGTTTTTAATTCTTTACCTTCAGTCAAATGAAATGAGCTAGAAAACACACATATGACAACCTGGTAATTTTAGAATAAATGCTGAATGCAAAGAGAGTTCGTTGTTCATATCAAGTGAAAGAAGCAAATCCTAAATATTTTCTAAGGAAAGTGAGAGTGCTCTTATGTGTCTCGCTGTTCAATTCAATGGATTTGGATTTTGCCACAGTTCAAAAGAGGTCTGTGGTACACACAGCCATATAAGAGGTATTTCCGTAATGCTGAAACGTAGCCATCACTTTATCTTGTGGCACCAATTTTAATGGAGTTTAGCTGTGTCTAAATAATCTTAAACCTAAGTAGTACACTCTTCTTTATTGGCATCTTCATCTCTTTCTACACAGAGGCAGAAAGTCAGTCCTATCATATTCCTGTATGTAACTGGCACATGGGGTATTCAAGTCCCTAGGTTGTATGTATCTGGGTCAGAGGCAAAGCCCAAAGTTGAACTAGGGCTTAGTACAAACTTGGCCTCAATCAGAATTTTCCTTATGTGATCAGGCATGTTCCCAGTTGCCATTCAATGCAAGTTGGAAAGGGAGAAGGGGAATAAAGAAAAAAAATCAGGAAATGGGCACTTTGCCAAGTTTTCATAAAGTGAAAAATTTGAGCCCCTGAGAGGAACAAATGTTTGGAACTGCTAACTCTTCTGCCCTATCATACTCCAGCTCAGCCAGATGGTCACACCTATATCAGCTAGAGTATGCCATGTTATTGAGCACAGAGACAAGTTTCTAGCCTCACAGGACATGGTATTGTGTGCTGGAGATTCACACGAGTTCACATAAAAGATTCTTTTTTGACTTGTACCTGTTGCCTAGGTTCCTAATGCCTCCTGTTTCCTTTCCCTTGTCCTGCCACTCATCTAGGTTTTATTTCCCACGGAAATTTTAGATTCCATTCTCACCTGATTCTAGTTATTATATTTTAATTGCATTAGTCAAATTCATGTGGTCACTAAAAACAGGTTTAATAACCAATGAGCAAAATTGACTGATTGTGGAAAAGAGACATTCCTCTCAACAAAAAGAAAATAATAAATCAGGAAAAGATTTCAAACACGTTGAGATTGGGTGTTTTGACTTTGGTGTAACAAGAAAACACCTTGGCTGGCAATCATTTTGGGAAAAATCCAAGTCAGCCAGACATGATGGAAGAATTATTAGACTTAGATTTTCCACATGCCAGAAATATGAGTTTGGGAAAACCACTTAATTCCCCAGACTTGAGTTTACTCATCTGCCAATCTGTACTGTAATGACTGATATGCGCAAATCACCAGATTAGAAGAATAAACTAACATGGCATATAAGAAAGCATGTTTTAGAGATGTAAAACACTGCATGAAAGTAAAGAACAATCGGCTTTTTCCAATGGGCCCTACAAAGGTGTAAAACTGTCATTTCCTCCAAGGGCAGTTCTCCACAAAATAGTACAGTTAGTTCTTGATTTAAAGCCTTCAACAGTTGCTGGCTTTGTTTTCTTTTGTTTTGGATCTGTTTTAACAGCTTTGTTGATACATAATCCATATATTACACAATTCACCCATTTAAAATGTATAATGCAATGTTTTTTACATATATTCACATTTGTGCAACCATCTCCACAATCTAATTTTAAAACATTTGCTCATCACAATCGATTGATCAACCAATCAATACCCATTTGCAATCATTCCTCATTTCCTTCTGACAAACCCTTACTCCCCAGCCCCACTCTAATCCATTTTCTGACTCTGTGGATTTACCTATTCTGGAATGATACAGTATGTGGTATTTGGGGATTGGCTTCTTTCACTTAGCATAATGTTCTCAAGGTTTCAGTTTGTGGTATGTATCAGAACCTCATTCTTTTCTATGGCTGAATAATATTCCATTTGTATATAGATATACCACTTCTGTTTATTCATCAGTTGATGGACATTTTGGTTGTTTCGATCTTTTGATTATGAATGTTGCTAAGAATATCCAAGTTTTGTGTGGACATATGTTTTTATTGCTGGAGTACATAATTTGGGGTGGAACTACTGGGTCATATAGTAATTCTATTTAGCTTTTGAGGAACTTGCAAATTTTCAATCAGCTACATCATTTTACATTCCCACCAGCAATGAATGTGTTCCAGTATTTCCACACACTGTACAATATTTCTTTTTGTCTTTTTTATTATAGCCATTCTAGTATTTATAAAATACTATATCATCAAGATTTTGATATGCATTCCTAATAATGTTGAGCATCTTTTCATGTGCTTATTGGCAATTTGTATATCTTCTTTGGAGAAACTCCAACTTCATTTTTCTTTTTCAAAATTGAGCTATTCTAGATCTCTTTAATTTCTATATAAATTTCAGGATCAGTTTGTCAATTTCTCCAAGGAAACCAACGGGAATTTTATTAGAATTGGCACTGAATCTGTAGATCGATTCATGAACATGGAACGTTTGCCCATTTATTTAGATCTTTATTTCAACGATGTTTTATAGTTTTAAGTATGTAAGTCTTATATGTTTTTGTTAAATTTATACCTAAGTATTTTATTCTTTTAATGCTATTATAAATGGAATTGTTTGTTCAATTTCATTTTTGGAATGTTTATTAACAGTATATAGAAATACAACTCACTTTTCTATATTCATCTTGTAAACTAAAAACTGGCTAAATTCATTTATTAGTTCTAAAGTTTTTAGTGAATTCTTTAGTATTTTCCATATACAAGATCATGTCATCTGCAAATAGAGATAGATTTACTTCTTTCTTTTCAATCTAGATGCCTTTTATTTCTTTTTCTTCCCTAATTGCCCTGGCTACTCTGAGAAGAGAAAATAGACTTAAAGACAGTCAGTAATGTCAAGTGCAAAGTAATGACTATATTTACTTATTTTTGCATTTGTGTTTGCTATGATTTTTTTAGCGTATTTGGAATTTTAGTTTATTGTTGATTTCTATTACATTTAAATATGCAATCCACCTGGAATTTGTGTGCTTGCTTGTTGTTTTGTTTGTTTGCTTATACCTGACTTTATTTCCATAAGGATATTAGAGGACCTAATAAGCTAACTTTTGAAGAGAAGGAAATAATGCTGCAGGCCCTGTCAGACTTTCAGTTTTTTTGAGTTGTCAAAACTGTGCTATGCCACTCTTGTTTCATACTTAGATTAATTAAATGGTCCACTAAAATCTGATGCCTGGAAAATTTTCAACACAGAAACTGCATAAAATAAACTGGATCTCAGTAATTTCACAAGTTTATAGAAATACTAATAAATAGCAAATAGTCAAGCCTACTGACCTGAGTGGTCACAATATGTACAACTCATTGTCATAATCATTAATTTTGAATGAACAAAGAATCTAAATTTGTTTAATTTTTTGTTGCATATTCATGTAGCATGTTGCTGATTTTCACTAGTGCATCTATGTAGATAATTCATTATAGCACCATGCTTTTTCCTCAAAGAAGTCCTCCAATTTATCTTAATTTGTGAACTCATTCGACTTGCAGTTAATTAATCAAATGCCTCTAAAATAGGAGTCTGCATTTATTTTCTTTTATTTTAATATATGTATATTTAGAAAACAAATATATGATCATTGCAATAAGTGAAACAAAAGTAATATATATGCAACAAAAGGATTCTCATCCTTTTCTTTCCTTCCAATCACTGACCTGCTCCTTCTCCCACTGCAATACCAAGTAATCCCTGAAAGCAGCCTAGTTTGTAACCTGTACTCATATAAACATTTATATATTTTTTTGAGCTTATAGACTTGAGATTTCACAACAAAACTGTAATCATTCAATATACATTATTCACATTGCTTTTGTCATTTAACAGAAGAACATAAATGTTCTCCCAGTTCAAAACAGCTAGTTTTAGTTCATTTTCTTTCCTTTCCTCTTTTTAAAAGTAGTTATATGTTTAATAGCTTGCCATTCCTCAATGATAATTCATGCTGCTTCTTATTTCTAATGATTGCAAAATCATCTTTATACATACATCTCTGGTGTTTTTTCTGAATTGTTTGTTATCTATTTTGTCCATCATTCTATTGTTTTCCCCACCCCTCCAATTATTATTTAGTAGCCCTTTGTATAATAAAGATACTTACACTGTGTCTGTCATATGCATTTCATTTTTTCCAGTTTACTGGTCAGCTTTTGATTTTATAAAATGGTATCTTTAGTCAAGACTTTACACAATTGTTTACATATTCAAATGATACTCTATGTGTTCTGTGCTTCTCATCTAAAAAGATGATCAATAGACAGATGATAGATAGATAGATGTAGATAGATGTAGATAGATGTATGTAGATAAATTAATGAATACATATTTATGCTGATGAAGCAAAGAATTTTTTTGGTAGGATACACTAGAATTTGAAAACAGTGGTTGTCTCTGAGAAGAACTGGAAAAAAGCTACTTTTCCCTATATGCCTCCTTTACATTTGAATTCCTAGCATATTTCATTAGCATTGTATAATGGCAAAGAACAGAATCTCTGAAATCATAATACTGGATTCAGATCTCTGCTCTGACACTTACTAGCTGTGGGTATGAGATTCACTTACCTTTCTGAGTTCAGACATTCCCCTAGAAATTCTCCTGGAAATTCATCTCTCTCAGAACACTTTTAATGCTCTTCAAGTATTTTTAATATTTTCTGTTCATTTTAGTTGTTTTTCGGTTGTATATTTTGTCCAAGTAATCAAATTTATCATTATTTGAAAAATCTTATTTCTGACTTAAATAGCAATGATTCTAGTGCTTTGAGAGTGAGTTTGTGACTGGATACACACATACATACATACATACATATACAAATATATTCATTAAATGTCTACATCTTCATGTTTTATGAAAGTTTTTATGAAGAATATTAAATTTAATTCAATCTTTTTAATACCTAAGGGGAAAACCGTAATCATAGAATTCTAAGTCTTTGATTTATTGCTGATTAATTATAGTACTAAATTTCATAATATTTACCCATTCTTAAATTACTAGCATGGACTTCACATGTCAACCTGCTAATATTTTACTTAGATGTTTACGTTAACATTCATAAGT
>NW_011889105.1:1904705-1933185 GCF_000151845.1 Pteropus vampyrus | reverse complement strand
GATGTAGATAGATGTAGATAGATGTACGTAGATAAATTAATGAATACATATTTATGCTGATGAAGCAAAGAATTTTTTTGGTAGGATACACTAGAATTTGAAAACAGTGGTTGTCTCTGAGAAGAACTGGAAAAAAGCTACTTTTCCCTATATGCCTCCTTTACATTTGAATTCCTAGCATATTTCATTAGCATTGTATAATGGCAAAGAACAGAATCTCTGAAATCATACTACTGGATTCAGATCTCTGCTCTGACACTTACTAGCTGTGGGTATGAGATTCACTTACCTTTCTGAGTTCAGACATTCCCCTAGAAATTCTCCTGGAAATTCATCTCTCTCAGAACACTTTTAATGCTCTTCAAGTATTTTTAATATTTTCTGTTCATTTTAGTTGTTTTTCAGTTGTATATTTTGTCCAAGTAATCAAATTTATCATTATTTGAAAAATCTTATTTCTGACTTAAATAGCAATGATTCTAGTGCTTTGAGAGTGAGTTTGTGACTGGATACACACATACATACATACATATACAAATATATTCATTAAATGTCTACATCTTCATGTTTTATGAAAGTTTTTATGAAGAATATTAAATTTAATTCAATCTTTTTAATACCTAAGGGGAAAACCGTAATCATAGAATTCTAAGTCTTTGATTTATTGCTGATTAATTATAGTACTAAATTTCATAATATTTACCCATTCTTAAATTACTAGCATGGACTTCACATGTCAACCTGCTAATATTTTACTTAGATGTTTACGTTAACATTCATAAGTGGTACCGGTCTATAGCTTTTATTATCCAGTTTCAGTTTCAGTTAATTAATTCAATAAAAAGACTGGAAAAAAGCAAAGAATTTGAATCTTTTATTCATTCTCTATGCACTGGAACAACTTAAATAACATTAGAGTTTTCTACTTGGTAATGATTGGTAGAATTTGCCTATTAAACACTGTGGTCTAATACTTTACTGAAAAAGACAGCCCTTTGAACACTTCACCCTTTTTTTTCTATGATAAGTTGATTTACTTTAATCTTATGTCTCAAGGTTAGTTTTGATAAATTATCAGCATTATTAACTTTTTTATCATTATTTCTTTCAGATTTAAATAAATTTTACTTGCATAGTATTAACCAAAGTGTTATCTTACACTATATGTATTCTTTCTTAAAATTTTTGCTTTCTTTTTTCATCTTTGGTCACCGAAAGCCCAATCTACTTAGTTTTAATATTTATAAAAGAATTGGTTCTTGGATTCATAAAATAAGGCTTTTTTAATGTATTTTAGTCTATTGACTTCTGCTTAAGGTTTTTAACATTTTGAGGATATAATTAATTTTTTTTTATTCCTTAGACCTTAATGATGTAGCTATATAAAGGCTCTTGGTATGATCGAGTCCTATTTCAGGGATTCCTCTATAGGTTTCTACACATGATGCTTCATCATTTATATTTTGAAATATTTTATAACTTTAACTTTTTCCTGTGGCAAAAAAAAAAAGTTGTTTTAAAAGATTTTTAAAACTATTCTTTAATTTCTATGGCAGATTTTTATTTTTCTTATAAAAACAGACTGAATCATTGATCTGCCTTAGTTAATTTAGATAGGATTCCATTTTTTTCTTTACTTTATTACTCATGATCTGAGAAAAGCAAATTAAAGTCACCTTAATTATGACATAGGTTTATTCATTTCTCATATACCAAATCTTGTTGGGGTTTGTTTGTAATTAAATGAGAAATTTTTTTGAAATATTAATTTAGAAATTGAGTTCATTTCCTGTACAATATTTGATAGAACAGAAATATTTGGTGTTTAGTTCATGTCATCTTATTTTATTAATTCTCTTTTTAATGGAAATGAGATTGACTGAAAGATTTTATTAATTCTCTTTTTAATGGAAATGCAATTGACTGAAAGATTTCATCAGGCAGAATGAGGGGGTCAAAAGTACTTCTAATGGCAAAAAATTTAAAAATTTACGGAGATAGTTATGTGAAGCAGACACCACCACAGCACACCGCCAGTCTTTCAGATCATCACATCCCCATGGGGACATAAAGTTGCTATGAATATCACCGGCATGGAGTGAGTATTCCTCTGTGTTTTTAAGAGAAAAGTTTCCCTTTGCCAAGGGCATAGAAGCTTAGAAAATTTGGCTCCTTTCCTGCCTGCTCACCAGATACAAGAAGCTGGTACAAGACAGCCTTAGCACATCCTTCAGTGTTTAGTGAGAGGTAAGTAGAGCGAAGATCAGTCTCCCGGGTTATCATCCCTCAGTCCAACCAAACCCAAGGCCTGCTTGAAGTTTATTTTGGCAGTCCTCTCAATGATTTCAACCTTGAATTCTGCTTTGTCTAAATTCTTTCCTTCTTTCCTTTTTACTTTCACATTTGCCTGTTACATGTTGATTAATTTTTTTTAATATTTTTAGTCCTTCCTCTGCCACTTTGTTTTAGGTGTCTTTCTTAGAAACAACAAAATATTGAATCATTTTTGTATACCATTCTATTATTTGATATAGAAAATATGCGAATTTGCTGATATAAGAAGTATGATTCATGACATCTTATTTACTATTTAAAACATACTTAACATTTTATTTAACCTATTTTATGATTAGTTTCCCTGCTTTGCTTTTCATTAGTTTTGTCAGCTTAGTCAACTTTCTCTTCATTTTCTCTTTCTCCCTTTTCCTCCTTTTATTTTTACAGTACTTCTATTCACTTTAATTTTACTAACAGCCTTAATTAAGCCTATATTACTCCATTACTTTATCAAAATTAAATAATATGGTTTTTCTCTAATATATTTTGCTTACTCTTCCTATCTCCCACAATTTCACTAAGCTAAACCCTTTAGAACCGAGCTTTCTGTTACTAGAGCAGTAAAAGAGAGAAGGAAAGGATTTCTTCCCTTTCCAAAAACATGTAAATCTTAAAAAACAAAATCAGCATTTTTTTAAAACCTAGAAAATGTTTACATAAAAAAAGTTACCAGAAATAGAGAACACAAAATCAGATTATCTAGTCTGGCAAAGCTAAAGGGCTCATGGGAGTGTAGAAACTGGGGCTTCGACACCTTCTTAGGGAGGTTGTCCAGGACACAGGTTCACTGTGCATAATGGGCTGCAATTAGAAAGGACAGCCTTGTTCTGAAATAGAGAATCCAGAACTCTCCCTACTTGCTTGAAGAAGAAAGCTGAATGCTTCGTTCTTCTTAGGGCCATGAGTAAAAATCTGTTAAAATTTAGAAACCCAAGAAGATTCCTCCATTGCAGAGCTTCTCAAACTGTATAAAAACCACCTGAGGGTCTTGCTAATATTCAGGTCTTGATTCAGTAGGGCTCAAGATTCTGCGTTTCTAACAGGGTGTCCACACTTTAAGCTATAAGTGTGAATCTGAATGAATACTACCCTTAGAAAATGGGGACTCCAAATTACTATAAGAGTTAGGCTATAACTGGCAAAACCTGAAGAAACAAATGTAAAACTACCCTACGGGGCACAAAGGACATCCACGGCAAATAATCTTCTTCCAGGTGAATTCTGAGTAAAAAATACATCACAATAAGGAACCAGTGGTAGGCCTAACAAATGGAAAATGGATATCTCAAGCTGGGCACACTGGCAAATCAAAGAAAACTTCTATGTCAATAAGGATACTTTTGGCTATAAGTAACAGAAAAAAAAATGACTAGTAGTTTATACCATCAGTACAGATTATTTTATATAACAAAAAGTAGGTGTGGCAGGTAAACTCAGCAGAATGGCAGCCACAGGACTGTGCTGCCATCCTCACTTAGTAAGTGGGCTTTTTAACCCTCCAAGTTTTCCTCTAATGCTCACCAAATAACTACCACAATTCCAAGCAATACATCCTCACTTGACAGTGTCCAAAAATAAAAAAGTAGAGAAGGGGCAATCCTCACACATCTCTTTCTTTTCATCAGAAAGGAAGATCTTTCCCAGAAGTCCCTGAAACTACCCTGAAAGTCTCATCTGACATCTCATCAGAGGTTGTTGTACATCCATCTCTATAAGAACCACTGGCACAGCATGACTCTGCTTGGCCTAGACCAGTCATGGTTTATCTTCTGGGGTTAGAGAAAGGTTGGCCTTCTGACTCTAATCCCTTGACATAAATGGCATTCTGTTCTTCACTAAGAAGAGGGGGAATGGATACTGGTAGAGAAACCAACATTATCTGCCCCGATCTAATGCGCACTTAAAATTTTTCAGTTCCTGCATTTCAAGTCTATTTCGTGAGAGTGGAGTTTTCTCAGGATGACAATAAGAATAAAATCTAGATTTTGGGTGACAGCCACATTCCTATCTAATCCTCCAATATGTCTTTATCATCTTTAAAGTGAGATTTGCATATAATCAACTTATAGCATAAAAACTAAAAAGAATGCCTAAATTGTATATTTTTGGAATAACAGAAAAGGAAAAGATAATATTTTAGAACTTTTTTAAAACAAATGCCGAAGCAAAATATGATATTGCTTAAATTTTGGATAATCTTTTCTATATATATATACACTACATGACTTCTTTTATCTTTCTGATGAGATAAATTTTTAAAAGATGAATTTAGTAAGAGTATTTTAAGCTTTCACAGCAGTCAGATAACTGTACAAATCATAATGCTTGAGTGTTAATCTAACAAGAAATAAAATTCTGGTGACAAATCATGAGCTTACTAAAGATAATCACTTCATTAAAAGTAAAACGTCCAAGGGGGTTTCCTGCCTTCTACTCTAAGATTTTATAGTTAGAAAGATGATGATAGAGCAATCAATTGATATATAGTAGATAGGCAGACAGACAGACATTGATAGATGATAGATGACTGATTGATTGATTGATTGATTGACAGACAGATGAATTTATATAATGTGTAGTAAAGTATAACAGTAAGAAACAAAGTTAATTTGGCAGATCACAGAGAGGTTTCAGCGGTTTTTGTTTTTCAGAGAAAGTAGTTCTGGAACTAGAATATACTATTAAGAAAAAACAAAATACTTTAGGCTAACTACAATCTTTACCCCCTAAGAGGTTTTTTTTTTTTTTTTTGCTATATTGTTTCTTCTATTTTATTCAGGGCTGAGTCACATGTTTCTTCTAAAAAGTCATGAAGCCTCAGAGATAGTACATGATTAAAATAACTCCAAACTCTATTTGCTACTTAAACAAAAATGCAAGGTATTCTCATGCCTTCCCAATTTGATAACCTTCTCGACAGTTCAAATAATTAAGAACAACCATTTTTCTAGCCCTCACAAATAAATAAGTAAAAATAAAAATGCAAATTTAGGCCTGCCTTTGGCATATTGTCGCTTTTGAGCCTCATCATAAATTAAGAGTTGGCTAAATTTCCTTGCTTTGTTGAGGTATATAATAATAAGGAAACAGACCTTCAGATGGGGAAAATAGAACAGGTGGCTGTTGTTTCTAAAGCTGGAATATGTGTAGGCTGTAGATGGAGTTCAAGCAGAGGATGCCACTCGGAATATGAGGTAGGATTTGAGGAAAGCTACAGGGGTTCCTACATATATGGCAATTAGTCAAGAGCATTCATGGAAGGCATGCAGCCATAATTCCATCTTGTCAAGTATCTGTGAGTTTAGCTCTGGGAAAACGTTAAATGAGGTATAACATTTTTTGTCTTTCTGAAAAATTCAAATTTAGGTATTTTCGATTATCACTGTAGTCAAACAACTAATTAATTATAAATTCATTCTGAATATGGATCCATGCATCATTTAATACTGAAAAGCTCCCTGACTGTAGACAAATATTTGGAGAAATGAAAGAATGCCTCAGATTTATAATACTTTAGTTTTAGAAAGAGTTAAAAATAATAATAAAGCAGAAAGGAGCTGCATGCCCATCATCATTGAGCCTCACAACAACCTTGTGAAAAAGAGGAAAGTGGAATTCAGAATGGTTAATTCACCAAGGTCAGCTAACTAAAAAGGTTTCAAGTCAGGGACTAGATCTAAACGCTGCTCTTTTGTTTAAAGATCTTCTGACCTCAGGTCTAATGCACTTTCTATTTTACATAACACTACGAAGTTAGTATTTGAACATAACACATTTTGGAGAAGAGTATTCATGACAAAAAGTAAGGCCATAAAAATGGCATCAGAAGTTTCTTTTCCCCAGAGGTAAGTGGGCAAATGAGGAGGGAAGAGTCTTCTTATCTTCTTCTCCATGTCTGTTTCAGAAAGATGATTACCTCTGTTCGAGTTAAAGCAATGAGTGTTATCATTTGTATCATCTCAAATTTCTATACTTTGCATCATCGTATCAGGGTAAATTTAAAACTCATCACTAAGGCCTATGTCTTTGAACACATTTCATATTTTTTTTTAAAAAAAGGAAAACTGCAATAAAAAGTTTATGTTTAAAAAACATTTTTTTTAATATTCAAACTGATGAAGTAATGTCAAAAATTCCAAGAGATGATAATCAAGAATCTTAAAATTGTGTTGATGGTGACACTCTATTTCAGAGATAAATTGGTTGCTAAACTATAAAACATTTAGAACTAAGTCACAGTCCCACTTAGGTATTTCTATTTCACTTCTTTTTTCCTATGCTTGGGGTTCATTAATTGTTTCACACACTGACATAGGCTTTATGCTCAAATAAAAGAGAATTTCAATGAAGAATGTACTATAATCATGTTTATTTCCTGCCTTTCATACTCATAAAACCTACTCTTGACAAAGTCAGGCTCACAATGTCAGGGACACACCTCAAGGATGTCTAGTAGGAGAAGAGGATGGTAGAGTCAGCAAACCCTTTAAAATGATATTTTAAAAGAAAATTAGAAAACATTTTGAAATTGTTTAGAAAAGCAAAGCAGTCTTTCAAAGAGCATAAGCAAATATGGCTGTATCTTCTCAGAGACAGAGGGCACACCTCTCTGGGGTCAATAAAGAGAATGATATAATTTGACCACAGGGCCCAGAAACAACCTGATAAAAGGTGAATCCATTTTCCCCTTGAAGTTCCCTTTATAAGACAACATGCTCTGGTCATCTGGAGAAAAGCAGGGTAACTACATGCTCCTCGAGGTGCAAGCAGACACGTGCCTGTGCTTTATCAAGGACTCAGAGACCTCAGAGAAGCCTGGAGGATCAAGGACGAACTGCAGAGATACCAAGAAGAGGTAGCTAAGTATGGGTCAGTGCACAACAGAGGGTGTTGAAGACTATTGTGAGGCATGACACAAGCCATTAGAAATCATTTTACCTCCTCAAATAAATCAGAGCATTCGATGTTTACTCCCATAGAAAGGGTTATCTCAAACTCTTATTTCAGTTTGCTTTCTAAAAAGGCACAGAAATGAGTAGAACATACCTAGCCTCCTGGATGCTTCTATGTCTGGGGAACTTTACCATCCCTGCTGCTCCTGGCACACTCCTGCAGAGAACATCTGACAACTAAGACCAAGTTCCTTTGACACAGTGAAGTGCAGGGTAACCACCTGCAGAGCCTAAGCCTTTAAATAAAGGAGGTGGAAGAAGAAGAGGAAAAGTCTCAATGTAAAGAAATGTAAAAGCACCCCAAAGATGTCACAGGGCTGGGGGAAGAGAGGAGAGGAGGGAAGGGACAGGGTAACAGAGCATGGTACTGGGGAAACAGTGTCCTGGTTTAGGGAGAAGTTGATATATTATGCAGAAATTAGAGTAGGATCATCTGCACCTCATTAAGAGAGAAGGGAGAGGAGTGGTAACCATTATTGGAATGAAAATATACAGAGAGTAGACCCTCCAAATTAAAAGGGGAAAACATGAATGAACAGCATCTTGATAAAACGAAAAATTGAGGGGAAGAAGTATAAAACATAAAAAATGTTAGATAAGATGAAAACAAATACACTAATAGAGTAGACTGGATTCATGCATTCAAATATACTTTGGTTAAAAAACAAAAACCAGCTACATCCCCGTTTAAAAAAAAAAAAAACTTAAAGCAACTTGAAAAATAAAAGGAATGAGAAAAGAGATAATATTAGACAATTATAAACCAAAAGGGAGTATTCTGTTTATCTTAAAATTTTTTAAGAGTTTTTTATTCTTTTATATGATACACTGTTTTCATAGTAATGTTGAACACTTAAAATTGATTTTTACAAAAGGAGACTGTAGAAGAGTGCTTCTCAAAGTGTGATTCCCAAATTTGGGAACTCATTAAAAATGGAAATTCTAGGAAACCCCATCCACATCCCAACACTCACCTATTAAACCACAGATTCTGGAGTTAGGGCCAGAAATTTGTTTTTAACAAGTTATCCTGGTCATTGTGTTTACTTTAGGACTTTCATGAACCTATAGATGTACTTGTGGTTTTAGTCGCCTGGAGCAGCCCTCTGCCAAAGACAATGATCTTGGCTATAGTGAGGAAAAACATACCAGAGGGTAACCGGCAGGAAATGGCAAATAAATTTGAGGGAATATGAGTAAGCCACTAACTACTATCTGCTACAGCTCCCCACACAGACTTTATTTTTTTAACAGTGTTAGAGAGAGAAAATAAAACATTGCAATATTCATCTGTTCAAGAAAATTATCTAAGACTGGGCTAAAGCGGTCTTGGATATGAATCCCTGCTCTGTCATTTATAAATTGAGATATTAGGCATGTGACTTAATTTCTTTAAACTTAAATTCCTTAATCTATAAAATGGTGAAAACAATATTAACTCAGAACATTTTTGTGAGAATTAAATGAGCTAAAGTAATAAAGTATTTAGCATATTGCTAGCACTTAGGCATCTCAAAAAGGGGTAGTTATAATAATAAACGTATGATGACAGCTAGCCCAAACTTATCTTCTCTAAGTTCCTTTTGTTTTGACATTGCAATCTTCATAACGACCTCATGAGGCAAATACCATTATCATCCCTATTTTACAGATGAGTGAAATATGGCATAGAAACACTGTCTGAAGGTTACCAGCTGGTAAGGAAAAGATACAAGATTAATGTTGAGCAGGATGGCTGTAAAGCCTACACAGTAACCACTATACAACAGGCCTTTCCATGATGATGGTAATGACGATTATATGGTGCGTCTCTCATAATCACTGATCAAAACATCCAAACTCTATTTTTCCACTTTGTTTCCCACCCATATACCCTTCAAACTTTATTTATAAAGAGTTAACTGCCCACTTGAAATGTAATGAACCAGCAATGCCAGAGTCAGTCAGAGTCAGTTTCAGATTACACAAAAATCCTTCCATTAATACAAAAGACAACTGAAGATTTGTCCTCATAAATTGTCCTTTCATGGATGGTCTATTCAGCCAATGCTTTGGTGCAAATTTGTCCTTAGCACTGCACCATATATTCTTTTACAACTTCTCCTAACTAGCTAAGATGCATCATCTCTCTCCCTTCATACCAAACTTTTCTCATACCAAGACTACCAATTGCTTTTTTAGCATTACCCTTCCATTGCACCCGCCTGACAAATATCTACACTTGAATAAATTCTTCACTCTGCCTACAGCGGTGCTGCCAAGGATTGGTGGGAAATTATCCAAGTATTTTTTGACAATGCATATAAAGCCCTTAGCACATCAGCAAGCACACAGTGAGTGCGCAAAGAAAATGCCAGCTATTTCACTTATCAATTTTCTTTCATTCTTAATAGTGACTATTTTAGACAGACTCTGCCCTCCTCTCAGCAGATACCTCTGTAATCACTTAAGAATTCCATCGGCTTCTTGCCACCAAACCAGTAGGCTTACTTGCATCCATACCTACAACTGTATAATTTCCCTCACATAAAAGGGATAGCATAGTCCTTTATCCAGTGCTAATTTTCCCACGGATATTTTGTTCTGAATCCCAGACCTTCCTCTTTTCAGGACTTCATTCTTTCAGTCATCCCTTCTTATTCCTATAGCTCCTACCTTTTTCTCTTGAAAATATTTAAATATATTTTACTAGTTCTTTGCCCACATTTACTCCTTGACGTACTGAAGATTAGATTTTATTCTCCAACATCCCCTTGAAATTGGTCTTAACAAAAGTCACCAAATATTTTATTAAAAAAAAAAAGCTACCATGTAATCTGGGAATTTATATTGAATTTACCCAAAATAAAGAAAACACAATGATCACAAGATATTCATTGAAATATGTTTCTTAATTCAAATTACATGCCCATTGGTAAGAGACTGGTTAATTAAATTAAAGTATATGTACCTGATTAAAACCTACATAACTTTTAAAAATGAATAATTATGAGTCAATACAGCAACACACCAAAATCCTTCTTAAGCTAACTAACTTTAACAAGAAGAAACGAGTTATTATGAGCATGTTATCATGGCAATAATGGAAAACTTACCATTGGAATGAAAAACAAAAGGAAGAAAAGCCACAAATATTGTACTTGGTTTAATGTTTGAGTGTTGGGATTATGATTGATATCTTCCTTTCTATTTGCCAAACTCCCTGTAATGTTGTGACATTATTTTCACAATTAAAAAAAAAGAGATACTTTTTTTCATAGACCAGACAATTCTTACATAAGTTATGACATATCAGTAAACCTGCCAAGTTTTTGCAGCCTTTCTCACATTTAACAAATGTATTAAGGGACTGTGCATCTTTAGCCTGAAGATGTCTTGGGGGGAAATCTTTTCTTCATTTCTAGCTGACATCTCTTAAGATGCTTCTGTTTGCAAAACCCTCTGTTAGGCTTGGGACTAGTCAACAAGTGAATTGAAGCTGACTTTGATTGGCATAAATACCATATTTATCTTCTCAGATATATAATCAGGAGACAGCTGTCTGGCCACACTTGATTACTAGCATATCTAAGGTTAATGTAATATCCAAGTTTGCAATCTTGAGTATTAGAGATAAAATCTGAAACCCTCTGAAACAGCAGGCCTCATTTACTCTGCCCTCTTCTCTCACAAAAAGGCTGCAATGCACTTATTCATTAATTAGTAGAGAAAATTTAAAGAAAAATGTATTATATTTATCACTGTAATTAAAGAAGTTTTGTTAAAAGGTATATGCACCATGTGGTATTAGCAACATTTTGATCAATGAAGAAGTTAAGAGGGGCCAAAGAGATTGACTACATTAAATATTGACCCATTAAAAGTAAATACAAATAAATAAAGTACATGACACAACATAGCTTTTATACCTAACCAAATTCAGCCTTTTTGTTGTATTTTCTGAATGGATTATGACAGCTGTCCCCAACCTCTTTGGTACCAGGGGCTGATGCTCCGACAAGACTCTAATGCCTGATGATCTGAGGTGGAGCTGAGGTGGTGAGACTAATACAGATGAAACTTTGCTGGTTTGCCCGCCATTCACCTCCTGCTATGCGGCCCTGTTCCTGACAGGTCACAGACAGGTACCAGTCTGTGGCCTGGGGTTTGGGACCCCTGGATTATGGGACAAAGCTGCTCTCAGGGGCTCACATTCCTTGTATGTTACTGTTCTTTTTTTATATCTACCTATGCAAAGGGGGATGCAAAAATCTCACTACTATCTATAGCTCATCATTTTAATCTCAACTCTAGATTAATGTTGCAGTCAAGGGACAGTGTGATGAGCAAAAAATGGTAAATCAGATTTTGCTCTAGCCTTTTCCAAATAAATGTACCCACTGGATGTTCTCATCTACCCCAGTTTCTCCAGTCTGCAGTGCCCCCCACTCCATTCCAACTCTATCAACGTCACTGCTATGATGGGTACGATTTCATATTCCTTCAGTGTGCTGATGGCAGATAAAAACTGAGAGCTCCTGGTGTAAAAGACCAGAAGGATGTAACTCCTTGTACAGCACAGAGCCTAGAGCTTTGTAGACACCAACAATACAGAACTACGTGTGAAGGATGCAAGTTATTAAAGGAGATTCTAAAAGAATCTGAGGAAGATGGCAATTAGATTGAGCTGCTTTAGACGTTAGAACATAGGTGCTTATTCCTTTAGAAGCCTGCTCTATAAAACCATCAGTTGTATGTTTGTTGCAGCCAAAGAGGTAATTGGATGGGTAAGCAGACAAAGAAGTTTGTTGAAAGAATATTAGAGGCTTATCAAATAGATGAGAAGGCTGGGGTTTCAGATAAGAGGCTAAGTTTCCAGGAAAGATGTAGAAAATGTCCAGAAGCAGTCTTATGATCATCTGCCATACTGAACTAGATGCTGAAATTTATATGACTTCCAGGAACTTGACTCTACTCCCATCACCATGATCACAGCACCAGTATCACTTCTACGTTAGATTTGAAATTGACCACAAATGCTTTATGCCAGACTCTTTCCTGGAAAACGGATTCATACTACTCACCTCCCAATCAAAGTCTTGGATAAACGCACCTAATTTATGCAGCCATGGTGACATACTTGTGTCCTATCTGAAAGGGTATTTTCTGGCTTCTACCTTAGTGGGCTCTAACTCACAAGTAAGAAATACTCTAATAATGTAAAATGTACTCAACAGCAGTTGGACAACTAAAGGCATGGCAAAGATTTATTCTATCATTTTACTGTCATTTAACTGTTTTGGTTACTTAATGAAAAAAACTGTTTTGCTTAAAAAAGATGAGCAGAAAAATGACATAGCTCTATAAATTCACCTGTTTCTGAAGGAACTGGTTGCCCTGAGAACAACTATTCCTTGAGTTCTTTCTATGTACCAAACAGTGCAAGGTAATCCACAGACATGATCTTACTTAACCCTTACAGCAGCTCCAATAGTTACTTACAGATAAGGTTCAGGGAAGCTAGGTGACTTGCCCAAGGTCACACAGCTAGGAAGAAACAGAGGCAGGAATTCTGACCCAGAATGAGGCCTGAGAGATATTCAGTATTTCATCTGAACCGTCTCCCTCTCCCTCTCCCCGTCCCGGTCCCCCTCCTCTTCCCCTTCCAATCACAAGCTCCATGCTGATATCAGGCACAGAGTGAGACAATTGTCTAGGCAGAATAAAGCACAGCAAGAAGAAACACAAATTAGCAGCATTCAAAGAGATTATTTCAGAATAGCTGTGAAACAAACAGCCATTTTTTTTGCTTATATATTCCCTAAAATAATTTTAAATAACCATCTACCCATCCTATGTTTTCTAAGTTGATATCTAAAATTTTATGTTTAAATAACAAGCATTCAATTTCCAATATATCGTAAAATTAATAATACAAAATAAAAATCTCATTATTTTTTAATGTATCCAAAGGAAACTACATACATAACAATTTTATATACCCACCCAATCATATATTTTATAAACAAGCTACCTGAAATTTTGCCTTTTCCTTTTCTTTTTGAATTTATATTTTCATTTTACTTTTCAAAATTTTATTCTAATAAAATATATTTTATCCTTGAAAATATTTTATTGATCTCTTAGCATGATTTTCTGCACTGAAAGAATCTGTTTATTACTTCAAATTTAAAGTTTATTTTATTCCCAGTGACCCTAAATTTCTAATATTTAAAAAAAGTCTGAATTAAGTTATCATTTATTAGTAATAAAAATTTATTTAAAAACTACACAAATAAGTGTTTTAAATGTTGATATATTATTAAATACATCTACGATTTTATTGGAAATACATGTGTCTTTAGTGAGATAAATAAAATTTTTTACAAATTGTGCACACTTCTATAGGGCAGGTCGTTAGAATGATTCTTAACTGTCTTAAATTGTGCAGTTTCAAGCGGAACTTAATGCCCTTTTCTTTCATATTTGCTCCTTTGGTCCTTATACCTTCTCTGTCTTTTCATAGACCCAGAGTTAAGGAAATCTTATGTTCCTCTCTCATCACTGTCCACTAACATCAAATCAGTTTTCAAGTTCCATCTGTTTGGGGCCTATGCTGACTTTCTCTCTTTTGCTACCTTATCTCTGCCACTACCCTTAATTTCACTGATAGCTACTAACTGGCCTCCCTCTTTTCTTTTTTCTCCCCAGTTAATCTATCTTTGCTACCAAGTCAATCCTACTTGCTCAAAGAAAGCTCAGGTCTGTGACTGTCCTGCTTTAAGACATCATTTTCCCATTACCTAAAAAATTCCTCCCAAGTGCTTAAGCCCAGAACTGCTCACTCAAGGCCAACCACGATGTGGTGTTAATTTTCCTTTCTATTCTTATATATATGAGCAAGTACATGTCCTACTTCTCAAACTCAGGACTCATACATCTAGGGCCATGAAACACTCACTATGCCAAGGGGCATGTGCAGCCACAGGATTGTGGCATGTGGCATCTTCCTGAAAACAATTAAGACATTTTTTATAGTAAAACAAATGTACTGGTTTTGTGGAATAAAATGCAAACTTTATATAAATTATTAGGAACAAAAGATTAAGCTTTATTTAAATCCTGCAGCTGGCCCTCTCTGGCTACACTAACAAGTTCCTCTTGGCTCTTGAATGCTGCCTGGGAAGTTTTAAAAATCACCCTTAAATGTGAAAGCTCCTTGATAAACTAACCTCAATAATGAATATCATTATTTAATCATCTTTTACACATCTGCACCACTCATTCTCCCTGCATACACCCTCTACATTCCTGCCTCCTTTGAATGCACCTATGCTGTTCCTTCCCCTAATATTCATCTATTTTATAAACATGCTAAAAATTCTATTTTTCAAGGCTTGGATTTAAAAGTAGACTCTTCCAGGGAGGCTTAGAGAACCACACATCCTCTCCTTTCACTAAGAAGTAATACTCTGCTTCTTTCTCTCAGGTGACACATGTTACATCATCTCCGGTAAGGGATTATTTTAAATAGTAATGTACTTGAGAGCAAGATCTGCATCTAAATAAGTGCCCTGCCCCGATCCTCCAAGAGTGCCTTACATAATATGTGCTTAATAAATAAATGACTGAAGGAATGATAAAGCATCACTTTGTGTCCAGGTATCAATTTACTTTTGCTTTGTTTTATAACCCTATGATCCCTTTTGTTGAGAACATATAAAATATATGCTTGCCTTTACTCACTCAGAGTAGCAGACCATGGCCTATTCTGAGTCACTGAAAAGTGATTCTCCTGGTACAATCTGATATTTAGTTCTAAACCAGAACACTTTCCCAAATCTTTTCATAGTTTAATATAACTAGAAGACTCACTTCAATTGTCAATATGCCAGCTTCAAAAAAAAAAAAAAAAAACAGCACTTTCAATGGCATTTTTAAAAGGTGACTATATCTAACATAAATAAAATACTGAATTATTTACTAAAGCTTGAGTCATACATGTATAAAAGAGAACATTAGTGTAGAGTGTCTTTGCAGCACAGCTGCTAGGTCACTGTAAAAAATATGGGTCTAACAGATGGAGAGAAACTAGAATTAAACCTGCAGGTATTTCTTGTTCTTTCTCAAGTCATGTTTATTTTAATTAAATTAGGGAAAAGAGAGTCTCATTTCTTAAAGGGAGAAGTCTTAAAGGACTTTCATCTCCCTACCATTTTTTCCCTATAGAATTCTGAATGGGGCAGGGTGAGGTAGGGTAGGGAGAGAAAGCCTGTGGCATTTTATGATTGGAATGAATAAGTTTCAAAAAATATATTTCTTTTTCCAGAAATGTTTAACAGATTATGCTGTATGAGCTGTTAAGACAAAGAGTCTTCAATTTGGAGGTAAAATGTAGAAACATAAAATCAAATTAGGTATCGAACTAATTAGAACCAATTAGTTCTTGCCAATAAATTCCGCATTTGTGTCTGATGCATTATAAACCACGTTATTTTTTAAAGGTAATTATCTAATTATCATAGCAAGATATGAATTTATAGACACTTTGACCCACTTGTGAAAAATGGATTTATAGACACCCATTTCCTCTGATGTCAGGAAACTCAATCTTACCAATTCAACGTAAATTTAGTTCCTTCCAGTTTTAATTCTCTTCCATCTAGATAAACAGCTGTCAGTCCAATATTTCACCTCCCCATTATTCTTTCCTTTCTGCCAGGGTTGGAGATGAGAGGATGACCTACATTTCCAATGGTCCTGATATTTTCACTGTTGTGAACAATCACTGTTGTGAACAATCACTTAAATAAAAATACTATATGTCAGAAACTGTTTTAAGTACTCTAAAAATTGCCCATTTTACAGATTTGGAAACTGAAGGACAGAGAGGTTAGTGGCATGCCTAGATCTCACAGCCAGTAAAGATTTAAACCCAGGCTTTGGAAGAGAGGCCTGTTATTCCCTATGGCTGATCGCTGGTCTCATGCCTGCTACACATGCACTCAAACTTCAGAAGCTCCCATTACAGGCCAGTGACAAATTCCACACTCTACATCCTCCTTTCTTTACCTAAAATAAAAAAGCTTGTTAATAAATGGCTACTATGATTTGTGGTTAAAATATAATTTAAGATACTAAAATCTATATAGCTCTTTTCCCCTGACTATATTATTTTTATTATTATTATCATTATTTACTAAAGCAAGTAACCTGAATTTGAGGAAATGATAGGATTTCTACATCTCAAGGAATGGTAGATATAGAAATTACCTACTTGCAAATCTGTCTGAATTTTTCTTTTCAAATGCATATGCCATTAAGGAACTTTGAAGTACTGGAAATAGAGGAGAGGTGTCCAGTAGAAGTAGAATAAGAAAATACAACTCAGGAAAAAGAGAACCTGTGTGCTGTTCCTAAAGAGGTAACAAGATTAGAGCGGTATTGCATAATGCTTCAAGTAAGCGGGACCACAGACAACCTGGCAGAGATCTCTAGGATATAAGCAAGGCACAGAAAGAATAGAGCAATACCAGACTTGAAGAGATCATGTGGACAGGAGCAAAAAACATCTCAGCAGTCATCAATGTAGACATTGTATTAGTCAGCTCGAGCTGCTATAACAAAATACCATAAACTGAGTAGCTTAAATAACACAATTATTTCTCAAAGCTCAGAGGCTGGGAATTACAAAATCAAGGTGCCAGCATAATCATTTCTTGGTGAGAGATTCTCTTCTTGGCTTGCAGACACTGCCTTCTTAGTGTGTCCTCATATGGTGGGTGTGGGGAAGAGATGGAAAGAAAGAAAGAGGAAGAGAGAAGCAAGAGAAAGGGTGAGAAGGAGAGAGGGAGAGATGGAGAGAGAGAGACAGGGTGAGAGAAAGGGAGGGAAGGAGAGAGGGGAAGGGAGAGCATGTGCCTCGTGTCTCTTTCTCTTTTTATAAGGACACAATTCCCATCATGAGGGCCTCTCCTTTATGATCTCATGTCAACCCAATTATCTTCCAAAGACCCCACTTTAAAATGCCACCATGTTGGGGATTAAGGCTTCAACATATGATCTGGTGAAACAAACATTTAGTCTACAACACAGATGTCCCATGATGACAGGCAGGGGGCCACCTTTCTAATACTTTATCTCTGCAAAAGGTCTCAGGTCCCAACTTAGGGAAGAGAGAGAACTTCCAAGAAAAGAAAAAAAAATCAAGCTTCCCATCATCACAGCAGGAAAGGTCCTCAGAATTTGGTTTTTAGTACACTCACTGAAAAATAAAGACATAAAACATTGTGTGGACACTTGAGTGTACAGATTGAGAGTCACCCCTACTACCAATTATTATCACTTTTTAACTTGAAGGTGAGTGTGTGTATATAAATACTAAGAAAACTAAGAAAAAATACTTAGGAAGATGGATCATTTCTAAAGATAAAAGCTCATTTTCTCCAGTATTTACAAAATCACAGCCAATTAGGAAAAGATATCTGAAGAGGTGGATTAGCTTTTTCACACTATCTAGATATCATTTACTATTTAGATTCATGATTAACCAAGTTCTGTGTTAGTGATCTAAAGGGACAATGGGACAATTGCTAAACTCAGAGACAGTTTTAACTCAGTAATCAATATTTACACATCTAGGGGCACTCTGAAGTTGTTTTTGGTTTGGCAAAACTAGTCTCCTTGTAAATGTATTTTTATATTGTGAACTCCCTTCAATGTTGAATGATAAGTAAATTAAATCCAACTGGTTAAGGCACCATTTGGCCTAAACACACAGATGCTAGAACTCTACTGTGTCTGGCAGAGATGGCTGGCTCACTTCTGTAGGATGAGCTCTACGTTGTTCTTTAAACAGGTGTTTCCTGAAAATTAACACCAAGAGTGTCAAAATAAAACCACAATAACAGGTTTAATCAGACACACCAAAAACATACGCAGCAAAACAAACCTAAGCTAACAAATGATAGAAATTGCAAAGCAAGACAGAAAATAAATTCAGGGAAATATTTTAAATATTATTCTTCACACATAACAGAAATGGCAAAACATTTTCTGGCTCCTAACATGATGATGCTTTCAACATCTGGGATCCAACGAAACATCTTCTGAGAATTAGAACAAGGTGTATAATGTTATTTATGCGTGAATTCAGATACTCAAAATATGGCACTTAACCCAAAAGACCATGATGATGCTGTTAGGTCTTGGTCATGGCTTAAATTCAGTTAAAATCATCTCACATATTTTGGATCTCGCAATAAATACACAATTCATTGGGGGGGAAGAAGAGGGTGGGGGGATGCTCTCCAAGGTAGTTAGATCAGAATACATGAATGTCTTAGGGTTTCTTATGACTGTGGAGGTTGATTAAGGAAATATGGCTAGATATAGCCAGAAAGACAACACAGACTGGGTATAAGGAGGTAGGCTGGCTACTGCACCTCCTGAGTCAGGCTATGCTGCAGGTCCCAAACTGCATACCTAGGACATAAAAACAACGAGGATTAGCCCTTTTCATTTGTACATACCAAGGCTGTTGCAGATTGAGTATCCTGGGAAACAGACTCAGAAGGGATTAGTGTGCAGGAAGCTATTAGAGGATCTTTGTGATCAATACTTGTGGGAAGGAAAGGAGCAGAGCTGAGTAGAGGGAGAAGATGAGCTGTGATGAGGTCTCAGTGAAAGCCACAGCTGAATTCACAGGAATTTCTGAAGACAGGATTAATTTTGGATCTGTCCCAATTTGGTATGAGAGGCCAGGCCTTTACAAGTATCCCCTTCTCACACTCTGTCCGCATCTGGACCCAGAAAGAATCATGATCTTGGACAAATCAGTGTTCTTCAGCTGAGGCAGGGGTTCTTTGAAGGCGGTTCACAGCTGAGTGCTACTGCCATTCCTGTCAATCATGGAGGCCTATCCATGGTCATGAATAACTTTCTTGGTTTTTTAAACTAATTTTACATATTTTAAAAGACTCATCTTTGAATGACTTTTTACAGTCCAGCGTCACCACTTATACAATTTAACCAAATGAGTAACATCCCTGCTTCAGCAAACTAGCCAATCACAGTCTTTGAAGGTGCCCATTTAATATCATCAATACAAAGAAAGCATAATTCCCAATCACAAGCAGCTCTACTTTATTCACTGGAAGTTATCCAAAACGTGTTATTTTTAAAATTACAGCTGACACACGGTATTACATTAGTTTCAAGTGTATAACATAGCAGTTAGACATTTATACACCTTACAAAGTGATCATTACAATAAGTCTAATAACCATCTGTCACCTACATAGTTATTACAGTATTACTCACAATATTCTATGCTACACGTGACATGCCCGTCGACTTATTTTATAATTAGCAGTTTTTTATTTCTTAATCCCCTTCACCTTTTCGGTTATCTTATTAAAAAATATATCTGTATCACTGCCTATCAGAAGATTCACTGAGACTAAATCCCACAAACAATAACCTAGACTATAGGAGAATGAATGCAATAGCTATAGACAGAGGGACCAAGGATCGAAAGATCAAACTTTGTTTCCAAATAGAATTTATTATAAATCAAAAGGAATTAGTATATAATCCCCATCCCCATTTAGGGACAAGAAAAAATGCTGACAAAAATAATCATAAGAATATAAATGTCAGAGGTGTACTTTGGATCCCGGTTTATTACTTCCCTCCACGGACAATAGAACTCTAAATTATTACCCTCAGTTAATCAGCCAGGGTGATACAATTACTGCAAACAAGGAAGAATATTTAAGTAGTCTTTCAGTTCTCTTGCTAGCAAACATATGACTTCTATTAGGCTTTTCACATATTAAGAAAAAAAAGCAACTCTGGGTTTTATTAAAGCAAGTAACCTGTCCTACCTACTTTCAAGAACCTTTGAATGAAAACATTGGATCAGACACATCTATACCCTTTTAGTTTACTTAAGTATCCTTCATGAATCCTTCACAAATAAAATAACCTATTTAGTTAGCTGTTATCAGAAAAAAAATCTTTGAACATGTATTAATCTAAGAATTTTCTCAGCCAATCCAGTTCTGAATTAAGTATTGATGAAGACTCATTAAAATAATGGTAAATGTTTAAATAAAAAAATTCAAGTTTCATTTCACTCCTTGGTCCCCAGGCTCTAAATATTGCAAGGATGGAAAGAGTTTATGCATCGACCTGAAGATAAAAAGGACAATGGAAACAGGCAGAAATGACATGTTTTGTTCGAATTGCTTCAATTAAAGTTAGACCCTATGCCCAGAGGTTCAGCAGCTTTGCTCCCCGTTATAAAAATGTCTTTCTTTTGACATCAGCATTTTGTTTCCTAGCAGAAGCATTCCGCTGAGATTTGATGCATCTCATCAACACCATTTTATCTCCTATGTTAAACGTGCTATTAGGAAAGGTTCGCAGTATCTGAAAACTGGAAGGGGCTGTGCACAGGCTATTCCAGCAGCTTAGCTATTGCACTGGCATATCTCCAGCTTCTCTGCTAAATACATAATTAAATCTCACGGTCGACATGGTGCGATTCATTCCCATAAAGTGTGAAAACAAACAACTGTGCATGCGCTGTCCCCAATTTCAAATTCAAAACAAAAATATCCTGGAATCTATGTAATTAGACCGTTTTTAAAGACAAGTAGTCTTCCAGTTTCTACGTGTTAAATCCAATCTGTCAGTTACAAATAGGAGGGGGGGTGGGTAGGATAAACGACTGCAAATGTAACATCTTGGTTTTCTCTCTTTATAATCAAGTGCTCAAATTGACTTTTTTTTTCCCCTAGAATTACCAAAATGTCATTGCTCTCTCATGCAGAGCCTTTGTTTATTTACCAGTTTACAGGCAAGAGTAAATGTTCACAAGTAAGTAATCAGACCTTCCGAGCGCTGTTGACTAATGCAAACTTACGAACTGCAGCACTGTGACAAGGGGCAGCCATGATGCTGGCTTTGGCTCCACTTCATAGCCATAAGTCACGAGGACTCTAAAGGAGATGCCCAGTACCTCTCCACAGATATCACCACCGAGTTCTTCTGGAGGGCAACAATTCTTTTCATTCTTCCAAATAAACTTCACATATAATGAACTAGATTCTTCTGGCTGCTTCTTAGAAGAAATTTAGTAAAAGAGAAGCTAGAGTAAAATTTCCAATCCACAAATAGGTGTTTACAGTATAGCTGTGTCAGTAGAGCTCAGAATAAATCAGTAAATATTTCTGGAAGGGAGGAAAGTCATGAGTACATTTTCAATCTCATTAAATATTAATTTTGTGGCACAAGTCTAAAATTAATAAATCAAGTAACCTGAATATAGATTTGAGCTAATATATAAAAACAAATAAAACAAATTTATGAAAGTTAAGCAGATTTTATACAAATGTGTTTCATCTATAAATATGGCACATATATACAACTTTCCAATAACCAACAATTTTCTATCACATTAAGTTCTCTATTTTTCATGTCTGGTTCTATTCTACTATACTTTTATACTTGTTTATGCTATATTAAATGTATATTTTTATATAAATATATTTATACTTACAATATATTATTATTAAATAGTATGCATATATATACTTTCTTATACTATATATACTTTATGCTTTTTCCTTCCTACATAACTTATTTTCTCAAACGTAGTATATGCACTCCTGACTTTCTGCTAATTCTGTTCCCTCAGCTGGGAATGCTATTCCACAAACTGTCAAAACACCTCCCTGGTATTTCAGAGCCCAACTCAAATGCCAATGATAGTAAATATTTGTCATCTCATAACCCCTCAAAGTATTTTGTTTCTCAATTTGCATTGGTATAATTTTTTTGATATATTGATATGTGCACTGGTATAAATTTTTTCTCTTCACCTATAAAATTATGAAAAGTGATGATGAGAATTATGTATCTCTCATTTTTTTACTCTTTTTCAAAGTCAATAGCAGAATTTTAAAGACAGTCCCTACTCAAAAAAAAGTACTGGCTGAACAAAGAAATGAATGGGCTAATATCTCTAGCATGTTCATTGTAGAAAATATTTTTAAATGCAGGGGAGCAAAATAACATTTAAAAATATCCGCAATCCATGAGAATACTGTATATGGTTCCTGTCATATGGACAAATAACACATTCATTTTTGTATCTGTGAAAATATTATTTGTCTATATTATAACCTATTTACTTAACACTACCATATAGCATGACTGAATGTGTCATTATGACTTTTTTCTATATATATTTTACATGACATTTTACAGATACAACATAATTTAGATAACCTTCTACTGTTAAATATTTTGATTTTCATTTTTGTCTTCATCTTTCCTATCTTCAAACATGTTTGGTAATATTAAGAAAATTCAACTGAGTAAATTCTAAAGATCTTATTGGCTTTAGTTAATGATTCCTAGCAGAGAGAAAGGAGCTTGGAGGAGCTGTGCAAAATGAAAGACTTTTATGGGTAGAAGGGAGCAGGAATAAGAAAGTTGTACTAGGCAAAAAGTGGATTGGTTATTGCAAGTTCACTTTCCTTTAGCAGGTGGCAGAAGTCTATCAGGCAGATTACATAAGTAGTGTTGATAATGCAATTCCTCGTTGACTGGTTTAAGATTCCACTTTTGGGAGAGTCAAAACTGTAATTATGTCGCAGTTTGGTGATGTGGAGCTTAGCATAAGTGCCTCCATTTTGGACCTGTTGTCCTATTTTTAACAATAATATAAATAATTCTCCACATCACATGGTCTCTCACATAGCCTCCCATACTAACAGGTCTGCCTATTTTCACTCTTGGTCTTCTCTAGACTATTCACAATTGAGCACACAGACCAATCATGTCACTTGTCAAATCATGTCCCCAATCTACTCAAATCATCCAATATCTTCCTATTTTAGTCAGAGTAAAAGCCAAAGTCCATGTAAGAGACTAGATGACGCTACTTACTAGCTCTCCTACTCTTCCCTCTCATTATTATTCTGATCAAATTTATTATTTTCCCCTCTCCCACCTTGCTTCACATATGCTGGTCTCCTTGTGATCCCTCAAATATACCAGCTCTTCCACATCAGGACCTTTGTACCTGTTCTTCCGCCAACATGTTCCGCTTCCCATTCCCCCGCAGACTTAGCTAAATAAAAATTTTCTCCTGTGAACTCCATTGCATTTTGTTTGTGTTAATGCAAATAAAGTATATTCGCTCTCTCCTCTCTTTCACATCTTTACTGAAATAGCAACTTCTCAGTGAGGCCTTAAAATCACAGTCCCTCTCAAACCCCACTGTATCTTTTCCATAGACTTTTTACCTTACACATTCAATTTCTTTAATGTCTTTCTCCCCCAACTGTGGACTCTATTTCATAAGAGAGTCCCCAGCTCCTAAAATTATGTTTCTGACACATAATTGGTACTTAATAACATTTATTTAATAAGTGGATATGATAACTAGACTAGCTAAATCTTGCCTATATTCAAGATTATTTCTTCTTAATTGCTCTTATATCAACTAAACTATTTATAATCAAAATAAACTGAGGCTTGTCCTACCATCTCTGAAAAAAATCTGGATTCTTTGGCAGTTCTTTGGCACACTGAATGTCACAGCTAGCAGACGATTTGCAAGTGCACCTATACACTTCTGCCCCAACCCGTTGTGTTGTATGTTAATAACAATCAGTTGTGTTTGTTCTCAAACTCGTTTGCATTTGTAGCACTTGTTATGATTATAGAAATTAAATATTCATATGCCAATAGACTTTGTCATTATGAAAATGCCATTGACGGTTTTAGTAAGACCCAATATAGACAAGTTGCTACAAAAAAAAAAAAAGATGCAAAGGTAACAAAATATTTGTAAAATAACTATAAAAATATAGAAAGAGGTTGCACTCACTGCTTTAAAAATGTTTTAAGTACTTAACATCCCCGCCACTCCCCCCCCAAAATACCTAGAAATTATACATGGTTCAATGTGGTGGTGATTTATGTAAGAAAAAGAAAGCATAGGGAACTTTAATCAAAAATATATGCAAATAAAAGAACTTAGCCCATGTCAAAATGTACATTTATGTATTTAAAGTTAAAATGTGAAAGCAAAGTTATACACAGATACCAATATAGATATATACATAGAAATAGGTGTACTTTTTAAAAATAGTCACTTTTATTGTCTGACTCACCACCAGTATTAATAGTAATGATAAATTTATATAAACTTTCTGCCTCTCAGTTTTCCTATCAACAAAATGGAGAAAATACAAGGTGTGTTGCCTACAAAGAAGATCTAGTGTGAGAATAAAATAAAGTTACACATCACAAAGTGCCCCCCCAAAGCTATTAAAGATGTGAACTGCTGTTATAATTAAATGGATTTAAGGAAAAACTGAAAGTAATAAAAGACACCTTTACATCCTCATTCCCCTTAGACATATTCTTTTCTGGAATTATCAAGGCATTTTCACATAATACTCTTCTAAACTTGAAAATTCAAATGCATCAGACATTCCAAGCATAACTGGAACAAATTCAAATGAACATCAGATTTCCATTTAAATCCAATTTTACTCACTTTCTCTTTTCTCTGTTTCAAGTCTCAGAACACTCTTTCCTCTTATAACTGAGCTCATCTCTCAAGAGTCAAGGAACTCAGCTGGGTCAGCTTCCTACCTGGGGCAGCAGCTATCGTCAAGGGGCTTTGCCTGTGCCTGCATACCAAGGAGATTCCCAGAGCAGAGCCCCGGCAGTTGACTGAGATGAGTCCCGCAGTGCTCCTGAATATAAATGACCTGAAACAATAGGACTGTGATAAGGAAGGGGCCCAGGTTTCCTTAAGTCCAACCATGCTAACTTTTCCATCCATCACCTGATCTGAACAGGTGGCGATCAGACCCTACCTGGCTAGGTAGCAGCTCTGCCATCCTTCTATGTGTGAGAACCAGCTCATTAACAGTGTGAAAATGAAGCCGTATCATGTATTTAGGTTCTGATTTGAGAAAATGGAAAGAGTTCTACGATTTTCCCAAAGAGGAGAAGGAACAGAATTAGTGGGCAGGGCATGGACTTTGGGTTCAAATCTTTACTACTCAGCTGTTGTGATTTTGTCCAAATTATTTAAATTCTCTTAGTCTGTTTCCTCATTTCTATAATAATGCACAAAAATTCTACCTCAGAGTGAGGGACTTTATTTTGTTTTGTTCTTACTAATTAAAAATAACATTTAAAACATCCATTTGCCAGGATGTATAAAGTGAGTAGATATTTATTATTGTTATTTTTTAAACTTTACAATTTAAAGGTAAGACAGACTTGGCTCATTTCAGACTTAATATGGAGAAGTTTCTCTTCTTTCAAATAAAAAGTAAAGATGTTTGTGTAAATTGAAGAAAGCTTTGTTCATTCTCTTTTCACACACTATCACAAGTAGGGTTCACTTACATATGGGTGCAGCACCCCTCCTGCCAGTATCAGGTAAGCAGAATGCAGCTGTTTCAAAATATTTTTAATATTTAATAATAGAACAGCAACAAACATGAGTGATAGCCACACAAATTAAATGTTCTCAACCTTAACTCTGTTCTCAGCATTCCACAAGCCCCAGATGTTCAATTCGGTCTCACAGGGTTTCTTTTCTAGTTCTTTCTTTGGACTAAAGACATTTAAATGAAGAAAGATATGAATAAAACAATCCCTAAAAAGTATTTCTAAAGATAACATATTTCGTGTATTATAAATAACATCCTTTCTAATAATTTTAATAGAATATTTTTAATTGATGTATGTGTTTTCAAATTACCTCTAAATAGATATCATGAAATTAATTTTAAAAATAGAAACAAATCATTATAATTATATAGTTAGCATATACAATGCCGTAATTATATACATAATCTTGACAGATGTTTTCTAAGAAACTTTAAAAATATTATCTGCTAAGAAAAAGGTATTCGCCTACTATTTTAAAATAACTTATTGAATACAAAAACTCATTAATTACCTTTCTTCCAGAGACAAAAATGGTTTCCAAAAATGTTTTACAAGAAGAAGAAATATCTTTTTTTTGGACTAGAAGTTTAAATTAAAAAAGACTTAAGCAAATCATATACCAAATTTAAAAAAAAAAATAGTTGATCCAAAGGACTTAAATATTTTGCATCTGATATTTAGTAGACTAAGCTGAAGATAATCATTTCTCATTATCTTTATCAGAAACTTCAGAAGGCCCAGACACTGCTAAACTAAGTTGTGGTCATCCCTTCAGGAGAACTTGTCTATTGTCAAATTCTCAAATCCTTCCAACCCCTCTAGGTTCATAAATTCCCTCCATGACACATTCTCTTTTGTACCTAGTTTGTTGAGAATCTTGTTAGCAGCTTTGCTAGAAAACATGTCTTGTGTCTACCCTTGGAAGACACAAGAGGACATTCAATAAATATTCTATAAAGTAAATGATATCTAAAAAGAAACTAAAGACTTTTAGGAAATAGAATTTTTAAACATTGTATCAAAGCATTCTTACATTTTGAACAACGAAGTACTCAGATACCAAGTAATGTTAACCGTAAAGCTAAAGTGAAGAACATTAATCCTCTAGAAGAAATTTACAACTACCTTCCAGGTCTAGCAATTAAAATGCCTTTCAATAATTTTGTATAATTCTGTAGACAAATTTTCAAACTTTCTTTTAACAGCTATAGGATTGCTTCAGAGTAAAGATACAATCAGCCATGAATCTTCTAAAGGATAAAGCTAAACTGATTTTTTAAACTGCTGTTTTCCGGGAAATACTACTGAGTAAAATGGAGTGGCTGGCACATCTAATTGCAGCCTGGACCTTAAAGACCACTGCATCATCACTAAGCAGTAAGATACAATGTGTTTAGAGAAAATTATTGTATTCCTTCAGTATACACACATCAAAGACTTAGAGAACTCAGCCTAGCTGAATGCATTAATATCACCTAGTCTCAGAAACCGACATTGCATACAAATTTTTAGGGTACAATTTACAGGTAAAACTAGTGAAAGTGTGAAGAATGTTATTTACTTTCCCTACTCATTTCAAATTAATTTATCTTTAAGAGAAGCAAAATTATTTTTTAATTCATAAAGCCCTTATTTTGAGGACTTTATGTGTGCTAAATTTCTTCAATTAGACATGATCTGAATGATTTAGACTATTATCTATTCTGTTAAGATCCAGCTCAAATACCATTTCCTTCAAAAAGTTTATTCTGAAAGAAGTCATCTCTATCCCCATATAATACTTTCTATATCTCTCTTTTGCATGGTATTATCACTTGCTAACTGAGTACGTAGAACTTGCTGTCCATTAAAGATCAAATATACACAAAGATAAAGCGGTAATAAAATTATACTGAAAGTAAACATTTCAGTTTAAATACACATTTTTAGTAATATACAGAAAAGCATTATGTAGCTATACAGCAGCAACATTAGATGCTTGAATTTATCTCAAAATAGATAAGTATTGCTGTTTTTAAGAGTCCAAGGCAAAAGTCCACAAGCTTGCAGTGCAAGTATTCGATTCCTTAGTTCTCTCAGTGTTCAAAAATCCCACAAGACAATAAACTTCATAAAGAATAACATAATTTTTTTAAATACCATTGGATACCCAATATCTTGTACAGAGCCAAGTAACAGATGCAAAACTGATTTTTACTTTATAAAGTAATATTTATAAAGTAATTATAAAATATCATATTATCTCATTTAAACTTTAAAACCACAATCTCCAGGAGAGATTATTTTCGTCATCATTTTATAGACAAAGCAACAGAAATAAAGAAGTTAAGTAACTTGTTTGAGAAAATGCAGACAAGAGGAGATTCAACGCAAGTCTTCCTGGCTCTAAACCTTGCTTTAAACTACTCCACTATGCTTATTATAATGATTAGCACTTCCTTTTTTTCTTCTGTGTATTAGTTATATGAAAGCAGGAGACAGGCCTTTAAAACCCTATTCTATGGGAGCTTACATGTTGTAAACATCAGTAAATATTGCTAAATTAATGTTTGAATTAATGCATCAATCAACTTTAACGCATTCGTTAACAAATTTACTCGTATCATATAGAAAATATTTAAAATAATATTTGATGAGCTCAAACTCTGTGCCAGATTTTATTTTTAATTACACTTATTTTGAGACCACTGTAGATTTACACACAATTGTAAGAAATT
>NW_011889105.1:1890767-1903850 GCF_000151845.1 Pteropus vampyrus | reverse complement strand
TCCGGGAAATACTACTGAGTAAAATGGAGTGGCTGGCACATCTAATTGCAGCCTGGACCTTAAAGACCACTGCATCATCACTAAGCAGTAAGATATAATATTTGATGAGCTCAAACTCTGTGCCAGATTTTATTTTTAATTACACTTATTTTGAGACCACTGTAGATTTACACACAATTGTAAGAAATTATAGAAAGATTCTTTTACCCACTACCCCGTTTCTCACAATGTAACCTCTTGCAAAACCATAGGGTAATGTCACAACCAGGATACTGACATTGATATAGTCAAGATATAGTACCTGGATGGAGGGCCCCTGGTGTTGCTATTTTGAGTTTCTGGTATTACTATTTTGTTATAAAAAATAGCCACGCACAGACACCGCTACCACTACCAAAAAGATTCATCCAAATTGTCGCATGTATTAAGAGCTCATTCCTGTTTATTACTGAGTAGTATTCTATGGTATAGGTTTATTAGTTTGTTTTACTATCTGGGTTTGTATTAAGCACGTCTTTTTTATAATGTCTGGACATCCAGGGGCCTATGAATGCTGGGTAAACTGCTCCCAAACCCCCAGGACTAGCCAATTCCGAGAAACAGTAAACATCCACCAGCCCATACCCCCACAGTCACGCCTTCGCTACTGGCCTCTTAAAAAGCTACCCAATATTCCCCCGCCCTAACTGCCCCAGGGCCACGAATTAAAAACTCTAGGCATCCCCTTCATCCCAGAGCCTGCTGAAATGATTCAAATTAGCCAATCCTAAACCTGTTTGCCCTGCCTCTCCTGTTCCTTCTTGCAGAAACAACTATAGAGTCTCTTGGTCATATTTCCTTCCCACTCTCTCTGCCTCCTGACAAACCCTAGGAGTCTCAAGCAGGTGATCCCTCTTCTCACGACCTCTGAATTCTTCCAGACCCCCGGCTACCCTGAACCACTCGACAAACTCATGCGCTGTACTCACCTGTTCAGCAGGCCCTGGGCATCACGGGCGCTCCATGCCTGTAAGTCCATGGCCTGGCCGAACTGCCTGGATATCTTCCTATGCAGAGGGGCCTGCCCCCAGAAATACGACAGGATACTGCTGCTTCAAATGGGGCGACAATTTCCCATTCATTCAGTCGCGCTGCTGATGGGAATCTGGCCCCCTACAGGAACCAGGGCTCCCAGGTGTCTGTTATTACAGGACAACCCAGGACCACCAAGCAAGGCTTCAGAGTTCCTGTGATATCTGGCTTCAGGGTGAGTAGGGGCCTTCCTGCAGGTGCAGTCTTGGACACTGGCAGATGCCTTGCTTCCCCCAAGAGCCCGCTATAGAGACGGCGGCCTCTCTCGAAACGGGTTCTGGCACGGTACTGGTCCCTCTGGCCCATATTTCTCTCCTCATTCCGGGGTTCTGCTCAGGACCCGCATGCGCAGTTCACAGTTCGCGCTCCTGCACCAAGCCCACAGTGGCCACTACTTCTCCAGGAACCCCGCCTCTCGGATATCTCTTAATGGAGGCTACACCGGGCTGGTGTAGCCCTGCCCCGCTGTGGCAAGATTTTCAAGTTCCCTCCAGGTCTGCCTTTAGAGAGAATAGGCTCCATTGGTTAGGTTCCTGCGTGGAATTAGATGCCCTGGGCGCCTAGAAACCCGAGCTAGTGAGCCTTCCTCTCATGACCTTTGAACTCCTCAGATCCCTGGCTACCCTGAACCTCAGAGCACAGTGCATGCGCAGTACTCATTCAGCAAGACTTGGGCTGCCCTAGCACTCCAGTACTATGGGTCCATGGACCGGCCTAAGTCACTTGGATATTCTGGGTGGAGAGGAACCCACACCCCCGTCACAGTGCGATCCGATACTGAGGCTGCCAAGGCGTACCTGTATGGCATGGTATGCTCCTTCCTCCTGGGAACTGTGAGTAACAAGTTATCTTATGATAGTAGTTATCTCCTGATCTGTTGGCTACACCTTACCTGAATAACAAAAATCTACATTTTAAAACAAGGTCGTTTTAATTTGGGGCCATTATCGATGAAGTTTCTATGAACATTTGTATATCGGTTTTAGTGTGAAGGTAAGTTTCCATTTTTCTGGGATAAATGCCTAGGAGTGTAATTTCTGGGTCACATGGCAGTAGTATATCCAGACTCTCTTTTAAGTGCTTACATAATTCTCACAGCAACTCCATGACATTAGTGTTATTATTTTTCCCATTTGACAAATGATAGAATTGAGGCACAGAGGTCAGTAACTTACTTAAAATGTTACGGCTAGTAATTAGCAGAGTTCAAGAAGTCAAACCCAGGCAAAGTATATATAGTTTCCAACGCTACCAATAAAATTAAACATTTTACGTTGTGGTGTAATATGCTAATTGTTACCACCATGAGGATACTATATCCCTTACCAACATCTCTTAGTTAACATGGAAAAAAAAACCCTACATATCTTAGGAAAACTTAAGGCTCTCATGCAGGCCATTTGCATCTCAGGAATACAACATGATAGCTTATAGAATAAATTTGGACAGTTTATGTAAATATTTTGCCCATTCTTCTTATTGCAATTTTTAAGTTCCCTTGCCATATTCATAATAATCCTGTAATGAATGCAAGGGCATTATCCGTAAAGAAGAGACAAGTGGAGGTATTTGTCCTCATGGAGTGAGTGCTCTTATCAGTCTCTTAGTATTTATGGGAACAAAAGTAAGGACAGAACACCTCAAGGCAAATTTAAAATATCTTCTGAACAGAGGCCATGCTCTTTTTTTGTAGATTGGTTATACCTCTCCTGCCCTTTAAAAATATTCTTAAATTATCAACTACTTCTGGCAATATAAAAATTTAAGGTAATAAGACAATGAAAACACATAAATCCTCTACCATCTCCTATTGGGAGTGTAAAATAAAACGAAATGTAAAACGTTACATTTCGACTGGACTGAAGACCATTATAGATACCTAAACAATCCCACTCTTCTTTCCTTAATTTTGAGTTTATCATTCTCACATGTATTTTTATTCTTGTTACATATACATGTGTGTGTGTATGTACCCTCAGACAATAAAAGTGTTTTTATATAAGTATTATTTTTTACATACATGGCTTCCTTCTATCTATATGCTTCTACAACTTACTTTTTTCACTCAAAATTATATTTTTAAGTTTTATTCATATTGGTTCCTTGGCTCTACTTTTTTCATTCACTGCTAAACAATGTTACATTGTATTATTACACTTCAGTGTATTGATCTATTATTTTTGGACACTTAGATTGTTTTTTATTTTTGCTGTTACAAATAATGTTTCAATAAACGTTTATGTATAACTGATTGAGCCAATGTGCAAGAGTATCTTAAGGATATATTCCTCATAATTGTTATTGCTAAATCATAGGTATACATCTATTCAGTTTTACCATGGATATCCTTTGGGATCCTAGCAAGAATCAGATGCCACATTCAAACTGGAAAATTTAAGGAGGATTTAATAAAAATTATTTAATATGCATTGCCAATATTTAGGGACACAAGAAATAGTGCAGTATCCCAGAATTAGCAAGAGCAGAAAGCTATGACCACTCTTAAGCCTCAAGTAGCAAGGAGGAGGAAGCAGTTACAAGAATCTGGAAAGTACACCTCTGTGGAGAGAGCTGTCTGACCAGATCTGTGATTTAAGGCAGGGGTCCCCAAACCCTAAGCTGTGGACCGGTACCAGTCAGAGGCCTGTTAGGAACTGAGCTACACAGCAGGAGGTGAGCATCAGGTAAGCGAGCAAAGTTTCATCTGTATTTGTAGCCTCTTCCCAGTGCTAACACCACTGCCTCAGCTCCACCTCAGATAATCAGGCATTAGATTCTTATAGATGCAGTGATCCCTCGTGCCAAAAAAAATGGGGACCACTTGTTTAAGGGATAGGGCAAAGCAAATACATGTGAGAGAGGCAAGAAAATAAATACCATGAACTCACTTCCCTTTCATCTTTCAACCTCCAGTTGAACCCAACTGGAAGCCAAAAGACTAAGAGTCTTTTGTAGTAAGGTCTGCTTCTTAGGGCAAAAAGCTGGGCAAAGATAGAGAATGGATCTGAAAGAATAACCAGAAAGTACCCAGCATAATAAGTGCAGCAAAATTTCTTTATGAAATGATTGTATTATTTTACACGCCCAATAGGAGTATATGAGATTCCAAATCCTCATCAATGCTTTACTTGTAGTCATTTTACTTTTTGCTAATCTGATAAATGTGCAATGATATACTATTTAAATATGCATTATCCTGATGTCTTCTGTAGATGAACATCTTTTTTTATGCTTATTAACTAATAGTATTTCCTACTCTGTGAATTTCTTCCTCAAATATTTTGCCCTTTTTTTTTTTAAGTTAAATATCCTTTTTTAAAACATAACTCCCATGACTTCTTCCAGGTTTTTCTCTACTTCAGTTTGAATGAATAATAGTCCATTTTTTATTCTCCCAAATGTACTTAGTTCAACCTCTGGCATTCCCCAGTGGTACCTGCATAACTTCTACATATTATCCATGTTTCTGGGTGCTCATGGCAGGATCTGAGCACTACGTGTTAGTTAGCTAAAGTGATCCCGTTAACATAGCAATTCCATCCATGTCCCAAATCAATGAGAACTAATGAGAACAAAAATGAGAACTGATGTGTGCTTTAACTCAAATGTATATTCTCTCCAAAAAAAGTGTACTCTTTTCCATTAAGGAAATAAAAAATCTATTTGAGAGAACAGAAGGAGGAGGATGTAGAGGAGGAGAAATGGAGAACTTTAAACACTTCCATTGAGAGAGAAAGACATATTGTTTCCCACTGACCACAACCTTATTGGTACTCACCAACTAGGGACTGTTTTTTTTTTTTTTTTCTTGAGAGATTTTCATTTAAATAATCAAATAGATAAGCTGTAAAGTACAGAGATGAAAAGGAGTAGTTAACACCTTGAGTGAGGAGTTCTTAGATAGCAATACAAGAAACTAGTTTGGCTGCATAAAACATGTTCTTGTTTCTTCTACAATTGAGCAGTGATTCTCAGGGTGTTGAATAATAACTGTGAAATAATTGAAGAAAAAGTATGAAAACAAAAACTGCTTATATTTTAGTTTGAGCCAGTTGAAATAAACATATATTGATGTTTTAAGAAAACTGATCATAGGAAAATCTAATCAAAGATTTGACTAACGTTAAAAGATAACAGCCTCTAAAATTATTTTTGACTTAGTTTTTACTCTCCCTTTGGATCCTGTGTGAATGGAGAGCTGCCAGCTCACCAGGAAAAATTATAATAATTTATGAAGTTCACATATAACTTAGTGACTTGTTATATTCTAATGTTTGGTTTTCTTTTTCATTAGATTGAAAAATATAATGATTTTCTCCCAATGAAAATTTTTTACCAGAAAAATATGCTGTGTTTCAGACTATTTTAAAAGAGCTATTTGCCCTACAAGCATCGCCATGTTATATATTTTAAATGTCAATGCTATAATTAAAGCCATAGAGTGAAAATTTTTATCATAGAGTAATATAGCTGTAATTAAAAATAAAAGCTATGAAACAGTTGATACAGCTGAAGCATCTAATGCAGCTAAAGCATCTTTAGAGGGAAATTTATATCTTTAATTGCCTAGAGAAGAAAAGAAGATGTAAAGTCTATGTTTATATCTTAAGAAATGAGAAAATTAAAAACAGATTAAATTCAAAACAAATAGAACAGTCTACGGCCATGCCACCTTGAACAAGCCTAATTCTGTCTGATCTCGGAAGCTAAGCAGAGTCAGGCCTGGTTAGTACTTGGATGGGAGACCACCTAAGAAGACCAGGTGCTGTAGGCATAAAAAAAATTATAATAATAATGATAATAAAATAAAAATAAAGTGAATTTGTTAAAAAAAAAAAACAAATAGAACAGAACTGGAGAAAATAAAAATAAAAACAGAAATAGTAAAATAGTAAACAATATATAAAATTAATAAAGTTAACAGTTGGTTTCTTTAAAAAAAAACTAATAAAATTGACAAAAATCTTTGTAAGATTAATCAGGGAAAAGAGAAAAAGCACAGATTTCCAATACCAACATTTAATGAAATATCGTAACTATAGATTCTATAGACCTTAAAAAGATTATAAAGGATACCAACAAATTCCTTGGAAATGGGAGAAAATATTTATGCTTCATATATGTATAACTTGAATCTAGAATATATAAAGAACTCCTACAACTCATTAGAGAAAACCTCTCCCTGCACACACCAATAAAAAATGGAAAAAATGGCTTGAATAGACACTTCTGAAAATATGTGAAGGGACAATACACATATGAAAAGTGGTCAATATCATTTTTCACCATGGAAATTCAAATTAATTAGATGACACTCCAGTACCACTAGAAAGCTAAAAAGAAAAAGACAACACTGATTGTTGGTGAAGATGAGGGGTAACCAGATGCTCACATATTTCTGATGAGAGAGCAAAATAAGTAGAATTGCTTTGGAAATCTAGCGCTTTCTTAGAAAGTAAACTTATATCTACCTTACGAATCTTAGCTTTATATCTAGACAAACAAAAACATATATTCGCAAAAAGCTTTGTTCAACGATGTTCATAGGAACTTCTGTTTTTGTTATAATAACCAAAACTGGAAACAGCCTGGTTTCCATCAATAGGAGAACTAACAATTAGTGATATATTCATACAATGGAAAAACTACTCAGCAATAAAAATGAACAACTACTGATATATGCAACTACATGGATGAGTCTCACAAAACATTTTGCTGAATGAGAAAAGCCTCATATAAAGTAGTGCATACTTTATGATTCAATCTATATGAAAAGCTAGGAAAAGCAAAACTGTAATTAGAATTGTTAAAAACAAGACAACAGGCCCCAAATGGAGTCGCTTATGCTAAGTCCTACATCACCAAACTAAGACATAACTTAATTACAGTTTCAACTTTCCCAGAAATGGAATCTTAAACCAGTTAATGAGGAATCACCTGATCAGCACTAGTTAGGTAATCTGCCTGATAAACCCCTGCCATCCCCAAAGGAAACCAACCCACTTTTTTGCCTAGTACAACTTTCTAGTTCCTGCTCCTTTCTGCCAATAAAAGTCTTTCATTTTGTACAGCTCCTTGGATCATCTTTCTATCTGCTAGAGTGGATACAGCACAATTCTTGAAACATTGAATAAAACCAATAAGAGGTTTAAATTTTACTCAGCGGAATTTTCTTTTTTATCAGCTTGGTGGCAGTAATGGGAGCCAAAGGAGACATCTGCTAGCCCCAGAAACAACAGGAAATGTAGGTATTGGTACCCACAAACCTTTTGAATTCTCTTTCTCATCGTTTCCAAGAGCCATGGGTAAGTTTCTCTTGGATCTCTCTTTGATTTGAGCTCCCAATCTAATTGGCTTTCCAGTCCAGGCTAATGGGTCAGTCTAGGCTGACAGGAGGCTCTAATGGTACTTAGCCCTTGGTTAGTTTGCAGTCCCAGTATACAGCTTATCAGGTCAGCTTGACCTGTCAGATGGTTCCACCTAGAGCCCAAGTCCTCAGCCTTGGTTCAGTTGGCAGTCCCATTTGTTGGGGTCTGCTGGTTTAGTCTGCAGTCCCCATTGGTTAAGGTATGCTGATTTAGTTTGTACTTCTATTTTGTGAACTGCATGTGGTGTGCACCTTCTCTTGGCAAGTCCACAGTGCCATCTCTTTGGTTACTGCTGATGTGCACAATTCCATATCCTCGGTTACTGTTGGTTCTGTTAATGTGCACATGAGGGAAAGAAATGATAGATCTGTTATTAATGAGAATCTCAGAAGCCAAAGCCGCAAAGTTGCTTGGCATCATTTGAGCACTTAAAAGCTGTTAGAGAGCTCATCACCTAACTTTAAGATTCACATGCTAGGATAAGTTTGTCACAGAATGGTTTCGATTTAAACTAGGTTATCTGCCAACCTCCAGAAAGTTGCCATGCAATGAAGTTGCAACTCAAAATCCCCAATCCAGCAGCACATAGCTCTGGGATATTAGTTTGGCTTAGCTAAAGAAATGGGATCTTCACGTTTCAAAGAATTGAGCCTGTCATCTTCCGACACAACTGCTTATTTTATATCTAAGAACTGTGGTCCTGAAAGCTATAGATATCTGCAAAAATGGCAAATCTTACTAAGATAACCTAGAATTATAATGGCCATTAAGGGAAATATTCCAATTAGGCAAGATCGTCCATTTAAGAGGTATACTTTAATGCAAGAGCCCCCAAATTAAACAAACAGAATGAGATAACTATTTTAATCGGCATGCAGAAGCCTCCAATATGCTTCAAGATTTCAAAATAATTTCATTAAAAGGTTCATTGCAAAAGGCCAATGAAAAAGACAAAGAGATATCTAAAAGACTATAAGACTCACATGACTTGACTCCTGCCACTCCCCTGTATCCTCCTTTACATGAGGCTACTAATCATCTAAATAAATTGCCTTTTCACTCTAAAGAAACAAAAATCCACCAAGTTAGTTACCTTATAGATGCACTCATCTTTCTTCTTGAATTAGTGCCCCCACATGAGCCTCTTTCGGGGTTGACAGGTCTCCAAGGGATTCTCTGGTAAACTGCTACCAGTTACTCCCTTAAACAGCAGAATGGAAACCAAAATTAAAATTAATGGAGAATATCACCAAATTCTGGTAGATACTAGAGCTACACTCTCTACTTGAAACCCCACTCACTCTGGAACCTACAAATTGGATTCTAGAAAAATGGGCAGAAGCTGGAGAAGGGTGAGAATTCCTACCAGAGTCAGCTCTTCCAGATTTCTGTCTGTAGTGCTCAGTCAAGAGGAAGGTAAAATTTTACATTGTTTTTTCCTTTTCAAATACAAACCCATTGATTATCGATTCTGTCACTCAGATGAGCAGCTATTACCTTATGTGTCTAGTTTTATGTCCTGAGATCATGGCTTAGCAACCATCAGGTCAAAGGTGCAAAAAGTACGGTTAGACAGAAATGTGGGTTGCATTCCAGTTTCAGCTCGTGACCTCCCAACTGTTGCCAGCTGGTAAAGGAATTGTCTAAGTTTTTCTTTTAGGGACTGTTTTTGGCTCTTGATCTTGGAAGTATACTGTCCTCTGCACCATCTTTGGAGATGCCTCTTGAGTCTAAGGGGTTGTTCAGTACTGCCAGAATTTTTACTGTTTATCCCAACTGAACCTGATAAAATAAATTTGAAAGGATTTTTTTTTTTTAAAGTAGAAGCTGATATTCAGAACCCTATAGGAATTTTCTTTTAGGCATTCTCCCCTAAGCTAAATGAAACTGTGTACCCAGAAGGAAAAACAAACATTCCAAAGACAAACAGCTCTAAATCTAGAACATAGAAATCTTTTGATTTCCACCTTAGTGGAAGATCTTCTCCCTGATATAAAGAAGCAAATGGAAGATAATGTAGTTGGATGGGGCAGGGGGACACAGGGGTGGTCCGCCATGATGTCAGGTAGGTTACAACCCAGTTCTTTGAGGAATTAAAAATAACTGTCCTAGTCTTATAAATTGAGTCTTTAAAAGAACAGAAATGCAGCTCTGGAAGCAATTCAAAGCTTATGTATCATAACAGAAGGGGAAAAAGTGTCTTCTTACGTGTCTTCTCTACAAATATTAGTGAAAAGCTTTAGCCATCTGAGCAAGTAACCTTAACTTATTCCAACTGCCAGAAACAATTGGGTTCAACTATTATATAAACTAGTAAATTTTATATTGTTGTACTTGACACATAGCTAAAATTTTAAAACAAAATCTGTAAGATCCATTTGTGTCTGTGTATTTATGTATGTCTATGTACATATGTTATACATGTTTGATATTTTTCTACCCCTAAATAATATCACCAAAATTAATTTGTAAAAGAGCTCCATTTAATTATCTTTAAAAAATAAGAATTATCAAATTAAGTATTTCTAGACTCAAATATTGAAACTAACCCAAATATTTTTCAAGTTAATGTGATCTGAGATAATGTTTAGTAAATAAAAGCTAGTTTAAATATGTTGGTTTAATTAAAAAGTATGTCTTCAGAATTATTAGCATTAAATATAATGCAGACATACAACTTTTAGTTCTACCTGGGTTTATTAGTCAAATAAGTTTATGTTATCTCTGTTAAAAAAAAAATTGATAGCAAGAAAAATAACTTAGTATGATGGCTAACTTTGTTTAATGTCTTGTGAAATTTTCATGAGTAATCTAAATATGTTGAAAAGTGATTTAAGTAAGTGTAAGTAGAATAAGAGTTTTTAGGTTAACTTTTCAGCAATGATTATGTTTTATGGTATGCCTACTTAAATAGTTTCTAAAATCTTTCTGGTAACTTGAAATCTTAAAGTTATACTGAGATAAGTTAAATGATGGATATTCATTTAATATTTAGATCATTTCCAAATAAGATAAAATACTGAAACATTAATTACTTAACGTAGGTTAGTCAACTTTGGCTTTCTTTTACAGAGGAACTGAAGATATTTGGGTCTATTAATAAACATGTTTTGTGCCATATTGAGAAATTAACTATAAGGAAGAATATACTTATCAAAATTATGAAATGTATTTATAAGTTTGCTAATCTATAGAATGCTAGTGTAAAAGTCCACAATTGCTTATTTCTTAGTTTTCACTAGAAATTAAGGATTCTGAGGGGTAAGAAGTTTAATAAATATATTTTAAAAAAAAAATAGGACGAAATCTGAATGGATATAAAAAAGTTGTGAGAGGTTTGTGGAAAAGCAGTCCTGGGAAGGGAATTTCATGTGTTGTCAAGCTGGCTGAGATTGAAATAGATTTATTTAAGTTTTTTTTTTTTTTAATGAACTTTAATATCAAAAGTACACTGGTACAAAATTAGAATTTGTTTTTTTCTTGGCTAAAAGGACAAAGTTTTATTGAACTTCAGTTCTACTTTTGATAAGAGATTGTGAAAGTTTCTTTACCTTTTATGTAGTCTTCCTGGAAGCAAAAAAAAAAAATTGTAGCTTAGTAAAATAATTTACCGTGCTTCACATTATCTTTATCAATCTTTGATTACTTCAGAAAACCCAGCCTTCTTAATATTAAAAGAGCTAAGTTTTGCTCCCAACTATGTAACTTTCTATATTTTACTTTAACATCTCCTATTATTACTTTGTTTAAATAGATAATTAAGCATTATTTCATAATGATCCGTAATCTTATTTAGTCAATTCAGACCTTTCGATGTTTTAACAACTTCCCAAAATCAAATTTTGAATGGAATCTTTTGACCTCAAAATAACTTTCAGATTTTGCCCAGGGCCTCTGGAAAAATCTCAAAGAATTTGTCTCTCACCTGGTAAATTACTTAGGATTATTTGATATGTTAAATTACATGGGAAGCATTTTCAAATAAGAAGCGATGCTAAACCCTCTTAGGTTTTATTTGTTTGGAGGCATGTTATTAATATGTGTTCTAGAAATTGTATGAAATTCCTAGAAGTCTGATATATCTGGGTATAATTTATCAGTTATAATTCCAGTTATTATCTTAAAGTGTTCTATATCAGAGAAATAATCAAATTTCCTTGTCAATTCTATTATAATAACTCTCATCAGATCTTTAACAATGGGTACTTTTAAGTCTTTTATCATTTACAGTTATTGTTTTACTCTTAAGCTTTTGCAAAAGTGAGATTCATAGAAAGGACCCTACCAAGTACTCTTTACTACTGACACACTGCCACATTACCAGGTGTTGAACCTTGGGTACATATTTCACAACTAAAGAAGGCTCCACCTGACATCTGGTCCTGTGCAAAAGGTGGAGACTGCAAGATCAAATCGATTAGGTGGAAAAGTAGCCAACATTAACGTAGACTGCTTTTTCCAAAGACATCCGATGAAGAACATTTCTTTCCATTCCTCCTTCCTTCTCTGAGCATCCTTGTCCTAATTCTTACACGGTGAATGTCTTTATGATTATTTTGTCCACTTTTTGCTTTGTTCTGGCCTGGAAAGATAATGTCATTGTTCACGTACCTCAGGCCTTTGCAAAGGAGGGTAATCCCACCTCCAGATAACTCTTGGATTTGCCACGATGCTGGTGATTCTGTAGTTCTGCCAATCACAAACTTCTCTCTGATTTCTAATGCCTCAGTTTCTCTGGAACAAACTCAGCCCTCTCTCTATTATGTCAGGCTCCTTAATCCCATGGGTCTGTTTCCCTGCCTCTAGTTAATAACTATGAACCCAAGAAAGCTTGCATTCAGGCTGTATACAAAGAAAGGGACACAACACAAGGGTAAGCAGAATGAAACCACCAGTGTGGTTACTGGCCTCCATGGCTGTCAACTTTCTAGTCCTGAGCCACAGACTCAAATGAGAATTACCAAGAGACATTCATGATTCAAAATTTGCTTCCTTTTGCAGATCCCTACTCCCCTGGCTAGGAATAAGTACAAATAAGGCTCTAATCAGTAACCTCTCCTTAAGTGGCCAGCAAAAATCCCTAGACTATCTAGCCAAAATTCTTGATAATAGGGTAATGCTTGATTATCTTTTTGCAGAGCAAGGAGGTGTTTGTGCTGTAGCCAGCACCACTTGCTTCACTTGGATTGACATTTCTGGGGAAGTTGAGACTCAGCTACATAAGATCACTGAACAAGCCAGTTGAACTAAGAAACCGATTCTTACAATAGGGTCCTTTGACTTTTTTAATTCCAATTGGTTTGAGTCTCACAGACCATGACCCTGAAGTGAACTCCAGACATTAGGAATTATCCTGCTCATTATAATAATTATAGTAGTCTCTCTGGTACACTGTATTCTCTCAGAAGTCTTAAATACATGTTAGCAGCCTCTAACCACCAGGCAAATGACCTCCATAAGACTAGAACATCAGAAAAGGATAGAAGAGAATGACCAACTTAAAGAATGTGAACCCAATGTCATAACCTGTGAATACTGCAGAAAGATTCAGCAAAAAGACATCATGACCTGTGAATACCACCCAGAGATTCAGAAGAAGGAAGGAAGGAAGGAAGGAAGGAAGGAAGGAAGGAAGGAAGGAAGG
>NW_011889105.1:1874604-1890717 GCF_000151845.1 Pteropus vampyrus | reverse complement strand
TTTTTTGTGTAATATAACCTTATGTTCTTCCTGCTTTCTACAAATAAGTCTTTCGTTCCATACGGCTCCTCAGAGCTCCTTTCTCTCTGGTAGATTGGATGCTGCCTGATTTGTGAATCGTTGAATAAAGCCAATAAGATCTTTAGAATTTACTGAGTTAAATATTTTTTAACAATTAAAACAGGGATTGTTTCTAGGGGCTGGTGGTTAACTGGGAAGGGTCCTGAGGGAATGTTCTAGGATGATGGAAATATTTTATTTCTTGACAGTAGTATGAGTTAAATTAATATTTGCATTTGTCAACATGTGTGAAATATACACTTTTGATTGGTGTATTTCACAATATTTAATTTTAATTTTAAAATGTATTTGAAATGTTTATCAATGGCATTCAAAAAAGAACATGACTTTAAAATAATTATAAAGGTGTACATTAGCCTAAAATCCTATATTTGCTGGAAGGAAAGCACTTCGGCTTTTTAGCTTAGTTTTTTGCATTTGGACACCTAATTTCATTCAGTCTTTTGAACTGACCTTTTGAAATACATAATACATTAAAATTAATTTTCAGAATCAGGTTCAAAAAGATCAAAAGAAATGATTCTAAATGTTGAAGCTAAAATACAGATAGTACAGCCATAGAGATATTTACAGTTATTAAATTTGAGTTGTAAATTTGGATTTTGAAATTCTTGGTCACCAAATGGAAAGAGAAACACAATAAATTATATAACCTTCGATATCTAGCTTTTAAAAAGTACAGTTCCACATGAGGAGCAAAGCCTTTTCTAGCATTTAATCTTGTTAGATGAAGGAAAAAGAATGGGAAGACCAAAGAAAGAAGGCTCCTGTGTCTTATAAGAAACTTAGTAGTAAGCTAATGGAGACTTCCTCTAAAATTATAAGACAGGCAAACACACTAGTTTCCCGGTGGGAAAAGATACAAAGAAAATACAATTTGACTGGGGAAAAAAGAGGAAAATGGAAAGAGTTCCAGGAATGAATAGGTAATGCCCAGCAACTTCATCTTTTCTAGATTCCGTTTGCCCAGGAATGAAGGAAATTCATGTGTCTTCTGCACCAACAAATGACACTTGGAAAAACATATTCAAAATCCTCTTGGTCCAAATCCTATATTTATAGGGACAATCCTTTTTCCTGAGATGTGTGATATATATTTATTTAAAAATTCAAACAATGCAGAAGGGAAGAGGGAGTAGAAGGGATATTGGGCCAGGGATCTGGGCCTATCATTTGCAAAGGATGTCACCAGGTATTTCCGTTTGCACCTCTAGTAAATACCCAATGCGTTTGTTAGGTAGCTAGTCAGCCATGAGCGACAGGAGGAACAAAGGAATAGGGGCCCAGCCCAGAGACTGTCCACAGAACACCCTATTGGTAGTTAGAGAATTCTGCCTGCATCCCTGGAGACAGAGGAAAGGAGGGTCATAGCCTTAGATGGCCTAATCCAGCTACAGACACCTGCGCAGAAGATAACACTCTAATTTGCCTGCAATTTAAGCTTCATTATAAAGCTATGTTTATGCTTGGAAGTTCACAAATCTAATTATAACAGACTGAATTCTGAGTAAGTACATGCACACTAGGCAGAGTTATATAGCAGTCAGGTGTTAATCAAAATGACCTCACTTAACAATCTCCTAGGAATGCCTTTGGAACCACCCAGTCACGGACCAAATCTAAGGTAGACATTCTCACTTCTGGGCCCTTTTTTGCCTTTCTAGTCTCTCTTCTTTTGTGGCCATTTTGTGTTGGTCACAGTGCTGGGACCATGTGCCTCCTTGGGGCATTCTTTGTCTTTCTAAAATATACTTTTAGTAAAATTATTAAATCTCAATGAACTGTGATTCTTCACTGTATTATTTGAGGAAGAACCTAGGGAAATGCTTACTACACTTCTGCACCGTTTTTATCCCTGTCCGTACCCCCTACTGTTGGGACAACACCAAACTCCTATAGGCTCCAATGATGACACACGATATTAGTGGTTTGCAAATTTTTGCATATGTTAGATGTTCAGGGCATCTTAGTCGCATGTTGATTTCCCATTCTCATAGCAAAGATTCAGATTCGGTAAAGGCCCAGAAATTTGATGCCCAGAACTCTACAAGCTTAGTGAGCTCCCCATAAAACTCTCATATAAATGGTACTAAGACTACACTTAATTAAAATAAGAGTAACTTGGATTAGAGGGTCACAAATCCCAGCTACAGAAGCAGGTGGTGATGCCAATGAGAGAAGCAGGTCTGACAAGACAAGAGTTGGGGATGAGCAACAGAGAAACTGTGGCCTAAAGAACACAACGCGTGCCTTATCTAAAGACACTAGGCACCAATAGCTGAATGCAGAGTGTGTAAATCCTATGTTGCTAGGGCTTATGGTTTTTGAAGAGACATATCTGGACATTCATGTAAAATATCCTGAGTTGTTTTTTTTATTTTTGTTTTAAATATAGGCAACTAATATATTTAAAACAAGGCAAAACCAAATGCAGGTGTGGGCAGAGCACAACTTCTAGCAAATAGAGCCTGTGTAGGGTCCATCAGTTTGCAAACTCTACTCTTGATATTGGTTATGTTCCATCCACAGAGTCTGTATTTCAGATAGTAATCAGCCTAACTATCTAGAAATTGCTAAATCGCAGTCAACAAGATTTTCCTTTCTGGTGATAGGAGAATTACCCATTTATTGTAGTTAATGAATAAGATCCAATGCCATTTTATGCCTGGTAATTTAGTGTTGTATCTGGCATTTTCTATACAAATTATAATCCTCACTAACTTTCAACCATTAAGATCACCAACTTCTGCAAAGGGATAGATAACATAAATGCCAAAAGACAGGGCCAATTTTTTCAAAAGGAAAAGAAGGGAAAGAAAAATCTGCTTAAATATGTAAATAAGGACTTGGTGGGGACCAAAGACTTCCATTGTGCAGAGTTTGAAAGGGAGAATTTGATGAGACAAATTTCTGGGCAGTAAAGGTATTTGTATTCAGCCCTTGAAATTCTTGCAGGAAGGTCACTGTGAATCCATGGAATGACTGATTTTTTGTAAGCTGTCTCCTGCTGGGCTCATTTGCATAATTAGTGGCGAAAATATAATCTTGCTACTCTCTTCAATTTTGACAATATTTTGATGCAAACTCTTAAAAAGCATTAATAGCTTAGGCTTTGTCTACAAATGGTAGAAAAATGTGACAAAAAATTATATTTCTCCTAATTTCTCAATAAAATAAAACTATATGTAATTGCCACAATGAATTGGTTATATGAAAAGCCCATGTTCCATAAACTATAAATTCTATCAATAATAGCTAAAACCAAAACTAAAGACTGACATGATGATGTCACTATTAAATAATTCATCTTTAAAAAATTTAAAATAAAAGTAAAATATCAAAATGAAGGAAAATCAAAATGTCCGAAGTTTATTTTTATTACTATATTTTTCTTAATGTGAATTAGTCACTCTTCTAAGAGTTTTGCAAATATTGATTCATTAAAATTGTCCACTATGCGGATCACATGATTGAAGAAATATAGACAAGTAATTGATCAATTTGAATTATTTCTCCTTATATGAAGTGCCAATAGTCCATAATTACATTAATTTTTTTTTTCTGTACAGTATCTACCATTACTGTTTCATTTGATGTGGTGACATGAGTAGAAATTATACTCTTGGCTGGTAGTGTGATTTAACCTGAAAGTTCAAGAATATAGAATGTTCATGTGGTCAATATAAATTCGAAAACTTCAGATGACAGTGAAGATTTTAGACATTCAGATAAGACTAAGTAATGTAAAGAAAGTTTCAAGTTGCAGATCCATTCCATAAGAGTGTTTCACCAGGTTAAAAAAAAATAGGTCGAACAATGTCCACAAAGATATTATTTATCCTCTCAAGAGAAATAGCTCACAATTTTTAAATACAAATGTATGTACACCCTCATTATCTTATGAGGATGCCAACATATATGCATGTTAACAATTTTACCTATTTACTAAGGGCTTCCAAACTGAACTGTCACTTCCATTCTTCTCTGGAAAACAATTATGTAAGTCTGGACAATCCAATTACAGCTTGTCCATCTTAGAATTCTATAAGCAAGAGACCATCCACAGCACCAAGGCAATAATATAGTTTTGTTGTTTTAATCTATAATATACTCTTATGGGAAATATCTTGATTGATACACATTTCCCACTTTATAAAATTTATGGAGGATTGGGCAAGAGAAGTTGAGAGGATTTACGACACACTGGTGAAATTAATTTTTTTCTTCCTTTATGTCCTCATGGACTTAAAACCATATGTCACCTTCATTACCTAACTTTGAGTTCTCTAATATCCTTTATTAGTATAGTAAAATGTCATCATAATATTAGTATTAAAGAATATTTCTGCAGTCTAGGCTTTTGATAACAGGGTCCTCTTCACCGTGCATTAAAAATATCTTATATAAAGAGAAAATAGTTTAAGCAGGTTATAAACTCATTCTTAGGTTAAAATCAAAAGATCATTTTTCAATTTATACATCAAAAAATTGTGAGGTCTTACTACATTGTGGGAAAGGTTATTAAAGCTCACCAGATATCCCATGTGCTCCCCTATGTTTCTAGGTCCCCTTGCTGTTAAGTTGTATCCATAGACCAGTTTTGACTAGAACATGTGCGATTTGGGAGCAAAGGCAGTTAAGAGTCAGTGTCTCTACATCATCCCTATCTCTTCCTACCATGGAAAACTTGGAGAGCACCCACTCCTGATAATAGGGCTGAAAGAGGGAGGAGGGCCTTTATTGTGTTAAGGTACTGAAATTTCAAAGTGTACCATTACCATAGCATTAACTATTTAATTCTGATTAACACATGTGTAATATAAACCAAGGAAGATATGGATAATAAAAACATATACAAGATTAGGAGTAGAAAATGAAAGGTAGAGTATACAAGTTGTGATCTATGGAGAAACTGAAGACAAAATCAGAGAAATCAAAATATATCACTAAGTGTATGCTGTAAGAATGATGTTCACATCATGCTAGGTAGTCGGGACCTGACTGGTAGAAAAAAAGAAAGTGAAGAATAAAATGATAGAAGAGTCAAATTCTGGGAATTGCCTTCAATGATGGCATTTTTTATTGTATCAGCTTTAGAGTTGTGAGCATGGATTGGGCTCCTTTCAAAGCAAAATTGAAAAGAATCAGTCATGAGCTGAAAAAGAGGGACTGGGAAATTATTCCATTATGGAAATAAAAAGCATGCCAATATGTGTAGGAAATGGATCATTGGGAGGACAAAATCACCAAGATGTAGAGCATCAACAAGGCAGTATAGTGGAATAATTATAAGCATGAATTCTAGTACCACATTATCTAGGTTTGAATCCCAACTCCACTGTTCGCTCTCTGTGTCACCTTGGACAAGCTGTTTAACCTCTTTGAGCCTTACATTCCTCACCTATAAAATGATATTTCTAATATGACTGCATCACAAGGCCTTTGTGAGTATACTAATTGAGTTAATTGCATAGAGCACTAAGCAGTGTCTAGCATATATCAAGTGCTATACAAACATTTTCAGTTATTTCACTATCAATCTCGATAACAAAAATCACTTTTAATAAGTCATAAGATTCATCAAGTTTGATGACACACTATCTAAGTATAGAATTAAATTTGAGGCAATTCACTGCATTGAAGACCATTATTTAGTTTTCGAGTTGAGTGAAACACTTTCACAGGCACTGAGGACCCAGAATATTTCATGTTCTTTATTCAGTTCTCAAATGACTGACTACTTACAGTCTTTATTTTTTAAGTAGGAAAGAAAGAAAAATGTCTAATTCTTTCCAATTTCAGTGCTTAAATATTCTAAGATCAAAATTTAAATAATTATACTACAGTGACAATTTTTGGAATGAAATATTACTCAGGTTTGGAAGCTATTACTCAACTTTAGCTCAGTAATGTTAGATGTTTTTATTCTAAATAAGACAGTGATAGATGATTATCTGATCTGATTTCCATCCCAAATTTGTAAAATAATTTGACAACAATGAGTTCAACCAGCAAAATATACATCAAAATAAGGAAGTCTGCAATATGTATCTCATTTTTCATGCACATCAAATTATCCATGACATAAGAAATTTGAGTTTGTTGTATCTTTCCTTTTACATAGTGATTATTCCATCTTGGCCTTGTTTGTCTTAAAAATAATAACTGCTAGATATTTCAAGAAGATAAGGGGAAGACGTGCAAGCAGTCCCTCAGTTATTATAGATTTTATCACTCTTTCTATTAATTAATGATGAGGATGTTTAGACACCCAGTAACAATCACTAGAAATGCAGTACCTTATTTAGAAGAGGCATCATTCAAATTACAAACTGATGTAATGAATTCTAATGAATCCTTTCCTCCTACATTAAAGCTTAATCCCTATTCAAAGTGGATTAGTTAGTATTTAAATTTATCATAGGATCAAGAGTGATTAGTGGCATATCATAAAAAAGAATCCCATGAAACTCATGATTCTTTATCACATGCAAGACTGAGGGTGAGCTATTTGAAAAGTTCTGAGGATGGTGCATTGTACTTGCCAATGATGTCTGTTCCTGAGGTGTTCTGCTATAAAATGCAGCCCAGAAAGAATAAGGTCCACTTGTAAGAAAAAGTATTCTCTAAGAAATGAAGCAGCTGCATGCTAATGGTTTGCTAAATTCTTATTATCTGCATACTCTATGACTGCTCAGCTTTGGAATGTGTGACTCTAAGTTTCCTTTGCCTGAGAGATTTTCTAAGGAGCTTTTGAAAGCAGTAAAGCTTCTGAAAGTCTTAGCTAAGTTTGAAGTTTGACTGAAATGAATATACCAGAGATATGGTTTAGTAGTTGAAATTGCCATTTTCCTGTGGTTATGTTTATGTCCTCTCAGGATGGGTATAGGAGTCAATTAGATTTTTTGATACATAATGCAAACTCAAAGATACCAGAATAATCAGAGTAATGCCGTACTTCCTTAGAACTACATTCTGCTTCTGGGAATGTAACTGATAAAAATATTGAGGTAGATCAAAGTTGCTTTTCAATGTATCATAATAAAAAAAGTCAAAGCTCTTTTCCAAAACATCCAGGCTTTCCTTAATAAACAGAATGGAAATGTCTTCCCCTGAACACACATGGTGTCTTTGGCTTCAATGAATTTACTAGTTTTTAAAACTAGATCCATTTTTTTTTCTAGAATAACACAAAATGTTAATAGTGATTATTTTTAGGAAGTATGATTGGAAGGATAGCATGGCAGAAGTTCTCTTTTTCAAATGTTGACCCCATCGTGTTTGATTTAGATGCCTGTTCATTTGCCATTTGAGCTAGAAAAGCTCTACTCTTTAGGTTGCCAAAATATTCATCTTTCTCTTTTTGACTAAATCCTCTGATTTGAGCATAAAATTCTTCCTCTCTCCAAATAGGTCTTATATCTTTTTAAATGTACTTAATAATCTGTTTTATTTTTACTTATAATTTTATACATATTTCTAGTATGAAGATCTAAATCCATGCCTTCTCCTCCCACCCTCAGCATTTTTTTTTACTATGATTGTACCAATAACTGTGGGAAAAATAGAAGACTTAGAATTTTTATCTTGCACATCTGTTATTTAATTATCTTTACATGTATAATGTAAAATCCTCTTAGTATATACATTTTTCAACTTATTCTTTTTGAGATTTAATGGATAGATCCTTCTTTGAGACATTCATGATTTGCGACTAAGCTTAACATCCCCTTATCCACACTCTCCATGATTTTATAAACACCACTTACATCTTCTCTTAGCCTTTATTCTGCAATAGCTGGATCACCCACATATAGCACAGTATTTTTTAGCAGTGGCACTATTGACATTTTGGACCAGATAGTGCTATGTTGAAAAGAGCTCTCCTGTGTCTTATATTTAGCAGCTACCCTGGCCTCCACCCACTAGATGCCAGCAGCACCTCCCAAGTTGTCATGATCAAAACTATCTTCAGACATTGCCAAAAGTCACTTAGGGGACAAAATTGCCCCCAGTTGAGAATCACTGCTATAGCAGTTTTTGTAATTCCAAATGGTTTTATGAGGTGTATGTATTATTAGGTTTAATCTAAACATCATCTGTTTAAAGCAAACAGTGCAAAGATACTATTTCATTTTGAAGATGAGAATACTAAGGTTCACGGGTTACTTTTGAATTAAGTAATATTGGTTTACCCACAGAAAAACTACAAGCAAATTTTATGATCACAACTCAGTAAGGTTATAATAAAGCTGGGAATATTTTAAGGAAAAAACAAATCAATAATAAATGGTTTCTACTTTCAGTAATCGATAGAACTAGATGAAAGAGTGACAAGGAAAAAGAAGACTCAAACAATGCTGTAAATCAGCTAAAGCTAACAGACATCCATAGAACACTCACCCCAATACAACAGAGTATGCATTTTTCTCAAGAGCACATGGAACATTCTCTAAGATATTCTAGGTCATAAAACAAACCTTAATGAATGTAAAAGAGTAGAAAAAAATATAGAGTATATTCTCTGACCACAGTGGAATGAAATCAAAAAACCAATAGCAGGCAAAAATTTGAAAGACTAACAAATATATAGAAATTAAACAACACACAAATAATGCATCAAAGAATAAAAGGAAATCAGAAAATACTTTGACATGAATAAAAATAAAAATACAACAGCAAAAATTATGAGATGCAGCTAACTCAGTGTTTAGAGGGAATTTATAAATGTTTATATTAAGAAAGAAGAAATATCTCAAATCAATTCCCTAAATTAACATAGGAAAAATGAGAGCAAACTAAACTTAAAGCAAAAGAAGGAAGGACATAGTAAAGATTAAAGTGGAAATTAATGAAGTAGAGAAACTATTTGAGAAAAATCAATGAAGCCAAAAGCTAGTTCTTTGAAGAGATTGACAAAATTGACAAAATTTTAGTTAGATTGACAGAGGGAGGAGAAAGAGGGAGGAACGGAGGGAGGGAAGAAAAGAGAAGGAGAGAGAAAACAGACTCAAATTTCTAGAATCAGAAATAAAAGCGATGACATTACTGCTGACTTACAGAAATAAAAAGGATTATAAATAAATACTATGAACAACAATTGTATGCTAACTAATTAGACAACTTAGATGAAGTGAACAAACTCATATAAAGATACAAAGTACTAAAACTAACTCAAGAAGAAATAGAGAATCTGAATGGACCTATAATAAGAGAATAGACTGAATTAGTAACCAGAAAACAACTCACAAAGAAAATCCCCAGGCCCAGATGGCTTCAAAGATGAATTCAAAAAAAAAAAATCTAAAGAAAAATTAATACTAATTTTTCACAGACTCTTCCAAGAAATCTAAAAGGAGGAAACACTTCTCAACTAATATTATAAATTCACCCTGCCATGAGAACAAAAGCATTCTCTTCCTAGGATGTATCAAAAGAATAAAGGGACATAAAACCCATAGCTCATGTTTTCTAAAAGGAGGAACTCTGGAAAAATATTTAATGTAAGTTGAACCTATGAGCAAAAGTGAATTGCAGGTATCTTTCAAGCCAATTTACTTCCACTAAGATAAAGCAACAATATATTCCTAGTCATAATAGTAGACACTTTTAGGAAAGTAGGAATCTAAAAGAAATTGGATTGGCTAATAAAATTTACAAACGTCTCATTCCACATATTATTAAGTTTACTCCAACATGCATTGACACAAACTTCCTCAAGCACAGACCATAAAAAGCCTTGGCAGCAGATAATCTAGGTGCCACACCTATACCAGCACCCCATCCCTACTTCAGGGATACCAGTTCAACTTCCTAGAGCTTAAGTTTATTTTTCATAGGGCTTTTGCTGGCTACTGGCTCAGTAGACCAGATGTGCTACCCACCTTCAGCAGCCCTCAAAAAATGACCGACGGAGGTTAGATTCCACTTCTCCCAGCTTCCTCATCCCTTAGGTAGAGCTCTGAAACATGTATTCTGCAAAGGCTCCCAAAGTTTCCTGACAGGGTAGACTTGTGGGGTGGATGGTGAGCTCCAGTAGCCCACAGGTTTGCCAGCTTGACTATAAACTCTCTTTTCACTTCATTTTCCTGCCAGTGTCATTCTCCCTCTCCTCTACCAGTATTTACTGCACTTTCCAACCAAACTGCTTGTACCTGGTCTAGTGGTCTGCTTTCAAAGGACCCCAAACTAAGATTGTTATGCTTTACAAGGCAGTGTAAAAGACTGCTTAGCTAAAAACAAAACAAAGCAAAAAAAAAAGAATCTTCTAGAATTGATAAAGTACATTAAGTTATGGCATCTTCTTTGGGAGTTTTGCCAACACAGCATCCTGGGAAGCACATGTGCAGTTCTGCTAAATCCTTCTAAAAAGCAACACAGGAATGATCTAGATCAACACCTGAGGTCCTTGCCAAATTGTAAAGCAGAATGAACCACAAGGAACAAGTGAGAAACCAGAAAACTCAAGCTGTTCTATTGTTTCTTCCTGAGACCCTTTTCTCTTCATTGAAATAAAACAGCCCAAAGAGCTCTAATGTTGAAGTTCTTAATTAGGGTTCTACAGTTGAGCTTCAGGGATTGCACATATCCTTAGAATTGTATGCCAAAATTGTGTGCTGGTTAATGTGTGAATTTTTATGGGAGTAGCATTCAAAGTTTCTATGAGACATCTAGAGTGTCCTGTGAAGGAAAAAAAAAAAAAATTACTAGTTAAAAAAAAAAAAAAGATCATGAACTCTTGATCTCATGAGTTAGGTAGGCATTGGAGGAGACTCTTTTACCATGGATGCAAAGAGTATAAATATCTAATATGTCCTTTTGTTACTAGACTAGCAGATATAAAATACTATTCTATGTTAATGATAGTCACAGCTATGGCCATCAGCAAGGTGCGCATAGGAGAATAGACACAAATACCATAAGTGTAATAGACAGGATGTCGATACGGATCATTAAATCACCTTGTGCAGAATGAGGAGCTCATCCCATGATCCCCTCTCAAGTCACACAATCATAAAGTATAAGAGTTGGAGGAGCCCTTGGAAACCTTCCCCTCCCCCACCCCACCTCTATCAACAGCACAGACTCCTCCAGCATCTAGACAGAGCCTCATGCTACTCTCCTTCCCCACCTTCAACTTCCCCTCTGTCCCAAACACTTCAAGGAATTAAGAAGTCATTGCTTTCTGTTGTTTTTTCTTTCATTTGTTTAAAGATCTAATTAATAGAAATATTTCTTAGATTAAGCTAAAACATGCCTATCTTAACTTTTGCTAAGTGGTTCTGGTTCTGTTCTGAGACAAATAGAGTTAAGCAGTGAATCATTTTATACCACGGATTGATGCAATTTACAATACCATCTTTGCTTATATTTTGAAATGAAATAGAGAGCCCTAATGCAGTTCAAGTCATCATCCTCATTTAAATTTCTGAAATGGTTTTTTCAAGATCAAAGCCCACCTACCTAAGATAATTATTCTGATTCTTAAATGTTACTGTTATGTTCCAAGATAAACACCCTAATTTCCAGATCCATCATGTCCCCTTCCTCTATTTGCTTTCATTTATCATTCTCATGCAAGTTTGGACAGATAAGCCTGGGGTGTAATAAGACATTTATCACCATTAGTTTGGTCACTGTGCATCTAAGTAATGCAGAAGGTTATTATCCAATTACAAAGTGGGTTATAAACTGCTCTCCATTATAGAGGTTCTACCACCTAAACCAGGTTAGTTATAAATCCAATCTAATCAACTAATATGTGTATCATCCTAAATAAAATTTGGAAAACTTAGAGAGACACATAGAATATGTTTAAGGACATAAATTTGATTCATCAAGGAAGGTGAGGAGTCTACTGTCTTGTAAGTAAACAAACTGACTTGTAGATTATCTGTCGACTAAATAGAGCCAGATTGCTTTAGGGTACTAGACTTTGGTTTATTGCTGTATCATAGTTATTAGGAGCCATTGCAGAAATTTAAATAGGGATGATGACCTGAACCGCATTAGGAACTCTCTATTGCATTCCAAAATATAAGCAAACATGGTATTGGAAATGGCATCAGTCCATGATATCGTTAAAATTATTCACTGCTTAACTCTATATGCCAAAAGGCAAGTCATAGCAAGAAAAGGCAAAGTACTGTGTCAAATTTTTATTAAGCTTCTAGTTCCCCTAATTAACACAGGAAACTGCTTCTCTTCTCATTTGTCCAAATTCTTCTGCAGGGTTGATGATGGGCCATTCATGAGAGGTAGAGCTATGGTAAGGTGGCCTAGAAACAGATTAAAGGTCAACATGCAGGAAAGTCAGAGGAAAATTGAGATCACAAAAGGAAGAGATTTGTTTAAATAAAGAAATCATTATAGAGTACCAGGTCTAAGGGACAGTGATCATATATTAACTGTAAAAAGATTAAACTAGTTCAAATCAAGTAGATCCACTACAAGTCAGAATATAGGGTGGGAATCAGGACTGTAAATGCAGAGGATACATTAGATACCTGCTTCTTTGTATCTCTGGTAATGCAACCATGGAGTGAATTTAATAGCTGTAAAAAATCTTCAGCATTATCTATCTATATGTAACTTAATCTATACCTAATCTTCACTATACCTCAATATCTCACAAATAATAGACTACACTTGAATGATTTTTAATCTAAAATAGAGTTTAGGGAGTCCAGATATTTAGATGGGGAAAAATTACATTCTTATTTTCACTAACTTCTAAAAGTCATCATTTCCTTCAGTTATGCTTATGAGAAGCAATAAAATCACGGGTATTAGGAGATTCATGGGCTTCAGCAGACTGCCACAGTAATCTGTAGCACACCAAAATTAAGCACACCAAGTATAGTAAATTTTAGTGGGAAGCCATGGCCCCAGACCTCAGGTTGGACACAAATATGCTATAGCATAGCTTTAACAGGAGGAACTACAGAAACACTGATTCCAGTCAGTATTCAGCAGTTATTTCTTCTGACTTTCTAACCATGTGATAGTCACATTTAAATTCTATTTTAAAATTTAAAAAATATATAGCTCTGGAACTTGTTCTAACTGGCCTCTAGCTATAATTCACCCACTATAATCCAATCTTAATCCTTATAATCACTATTTAATACCTCAATCACAATTCCTTTAGAAACAGCATGAAGGATCATTTGTCCAACTTTCCAAAATGGAAGCCCTTCGTTGTTAGATTTACATCTTTGGTTCTTTGGGGAATGTGAAGCCTGGACAGCTATGAACTCCCTTCTATTCTAGAGTCTTGGGAATCCTCAAGCTACTTTCAGTATTCAGAAAGATTTAGTATGTCTTTTTTATTTCTCCTGAGAAGTTAAAAAAAATTAACTAAATTGACAAGATCCTTTACTTTTGGCTAGATTTATATCAACTCAATGTGTTAATCTCCTGCATCAGAGCAGTTATATTATGTCTGTGATTTTTTTTTTAATGACAAAATTTATTAGTTAATACTCAATACATACAGATTTTTTGTGAAGGTCATGGAAGATTTTGATGATAAAATGTTTGTAGGGCAGTAACCCATATGGCTTTTCAGGAGTTTCAAGTAACACTAATACAATTTCACCTTCAAATTCCAATACATTAACTACAAATTTACCCATAGTAAAAAATTGTGAAAAGGGTAATACATTAAAAAAAAAAATCTGAATCAAAAATTTGAGAGAGCAGTTAGTAGAATAGGGGCAAGATAGACAAGGGTTCTGGAAGAATCCTAGTATCCTGTAGTACCCGAAGAGGTAGGAAAGAGACAAAATACGAAACAGAAATGTTAGGCATGCAAAATCCAGTTTTGATCATGTCACAGTTCTACACAGGGCCAGCCAATCATGCAGGCAGGAAAGATAAAGTGATCATCTCTCTCCTGGTTTGAGCGAGCAGGTTTCCTTTAGAGATGCATCATGTTAGTTTGCATAAATTACTTCGGCCTGGTTACATTGGCTCCACAGCTGGCTTTGCTACTGCTAGATGTTATGGATTATCCTGTCTTTTGACCAGGTATTATTAGAGCTCTCCTCAGCAACCCACAGTGATTAATGAGATGAAAAGATAAAATGCCCCACCTGCTGCAGCAGCCCTGAAAACAGAATAAGAGAGCAAGAGAGGGAGAGGGTGAGAGACAGCGAGCGAGAGAGAAAACTCCTGAAGCAGCTTCTGTGTGCTGTACAAGGCGGATCAGCTGCCCATTTGGCTTGGCTTCTAATGATCCTGTTTGTGAGCAAGTTAATGCCTTCTGAATTAGTGCACAAGGAGCAGCCAATTTAAGAGAAATTATATATTCCTAAAATAATTACTGTATACACCAAAAAATTTTTACCTGCCTCTAGGACTGTAATCTTAAAGGAATAAAAACCCGATCCACATTACTCCATTTTTAAGCAAAATAAATTGACTATAAAAATTAAAAAGAAAAATCCCAGTGGTGAGAGTGCACTGAAGGCAAGTTCTCTGATGCCGAGCGTAGACAAGCTATCCTGGGCTGTTGGCATTCATATTTTGGTTTGTTATATTTCCAGAGAATGAAGCCAATGAACACTTCTAGACTATAGTTAGTAGTTCTGTGTTCATGGAGGAGTGCAGCCCAAATGGGATGCATTCTTTTGTTAATGTGAATAAGAAGTCTTTGCATGAGAATGGCAATGCATGTGTACTTATGTGATAGGAAAGGGGTGGGGGAGTGGTGTTGCTCTCCCCACATTTCTTCTAACTCAGTGTCTCACTCTCTTGAGATAGGACATATGCCAGTCCTATCTCAAGAAGGAATTGAAAATTTGGTCCAGGTATGACACTATAGGGCCTGTTAATAGTGAGCAAGATCACTGCTACAAAACATCTCTGCTTTTCCTCTCTCCTGTGCCTTCATCATTTGAGCATGGTATCCAGCTGGAGGTACATTGAAAGTAAGGATAAAAGAAGAGCCTAAGCCACATGCTCCAAGCCAGTTCTAAGACACAGATCTGCTTTGGAATAAGAAATTTAAGAAATAGCCTAGATTGTTTTTTAAAGTCACTCTGACATGTTCCATGTTATATTGATTTGCTTGCTAGAAGGTAAGCTCTCTAACAAGGCCTTTCTGTTGTTTTCATGCACTGCAATATCCCTAGCACCTAGGGCAGTGCCTGGCATAAAGTTGGTGTTCAATGAAAAGTTTCAAAAGAATGATACTTTAGTTTACATTCACACTATACCTTACATGCCCCTTAGAAATCTCACAGAAAAGTGGCAGAATACTGAAAGAAGATTTAGGTATATTTGGGTTACCTGACTATACTATCACTTCCAGATAACCAAAACCTAAACCACACCATTAATACTTGATTTACTGAAATTGGGTAAGATGAGAAATCAGTGTTAAAGATGTTCAAAAGAAAGAGAAAATCTTTAATAAGAAATAAATGTAAAAATTTTATACTTGGTTCAATTATATTTGATTCAGTGAATAAAACCTTAATAATACCTAGTATGGTATGTCGCACTCCAAGTTATGATAGATGGAGTATAAATACTAACGAGAAGCCCAGCACCTTTTGGCAGAAGTTCTACCTTCCCTCTAGTCAAGTTCTACAAATAGTATAATATAGTCAATTCCTTTTCATGATTTTAAGGGATATGTGAAATTTTTGAAGACTAGAATGTTTCCATTATAAAAGAGAAAAATGGATGATCTCCAGCTCTATTTCACTCCTAAAGGGAATTCTTTCTTTACTAAAAATACATAGAAGAAAAATTAGTTTCTTTTATGAAAATATCAGTTGTTTAAGTTGTAAATCAAAGTCCTTTATTTATAATCTAAAAAATTAAATATTCAACTTAGCATCAATAGGCTATTCTTTGTGGCTGTTTGTATGTGTGTTGTGTTTTGTAATGCATTGCCACTGGAGCCAGAAAATGATTTTTCTAGTCATGTTTCCATTTGTTTTCTTAAATATAACAATTATAAACTATTTTACGATAAAAATGCTTTTATTTTCTTAGTTTCTTAAGCAATGTGAGGTCAGT
>NW_011889105.1:1868880-1873168 GCF_000151845.1 Pteropus vampyrus | reverse complement strand
CCAGATACTTGCCAACAGTTTTCAGGATGGTATTTTCTCAGGAGCCTTGTCCTGCAATTAACTTCAGTGCCTCTTCATCACTGGGCTGACAAACACAGCTTTTTCCTCTATAAGAACAGGCTTGATATTGGTCACAGATGGTTAATGTCCAAATTTAGGTGGAAAATCTTCCCTCTGCTTAGTCTTCCAAATCAAATGATTCTTTATCAAAGCTGCTTGTAAGAGCTGGACAGATTAAATTCAAACAATCATACTCCTTTATCAAGATCCTTCTGTGATTTCATTTAGGTATGAATCTTCATGCTTTCATTATTTCATCAAATGTTGTTGAGTACCTACTATGTGCCAGGTACTGGACTTACTGTTAGTAAATGGAATTGTCAAAGTCTTGCCTTATGGAGCTTATGACCTAGAAAGTGATCCAATCAATCAATAAAACCAAAATTACATAATTGCAGATTAATATAGGAGCTCAGATGAAAGTGGAAAAAAATACTTTAACAGGGTACTGGTAGGAGCTTAGTAAGGCAATGAGGAAACATCACTGACCAGTTATGAAAGACAAGAAAATGGCACCAGTTGAAGTACTGGTGGAAGGGAGTTCCAAGAAGAGAAGACAAAAGACTCAAGCAGAGAAGAGATTAATGTATTTGAGAAATTGAAAAGAGTCCCAGTGTGCTGGAAGGCAGCAAATAAGGAGGAGAATAAGACTTGAGATGAAGTCGGAGAGATAGACCAAGTCTAAATCATGCACTGCCTTATAGATTGTGGTAAGAGGGTGGATTTTAATTTAAGTGGGAGATGATAAAACCTTGGACAAGTTAGGTAGCAATAAAAATGGAGTGGAATTCTTAGGACATAGTGGTAAAATTAATAGGAAGGTAAAAGACAGAATAAGTAAGGATGATTCCCACATGTCTGGTTCTGCAAACGTATATCATCATTTTCTGGATGGAGAAGGCTCTGAAGGAAATAGGTTTAGAATGGACTCAGTTTTAGAGATTTTTTTAGTTTAAGATACTGAGAGACATTTAAAATGGAGTTGTGCAGAATTTAGTTGTGTATACAAGACTGAAGCCCAGAAGCATGCTCTTAGCTGCAGGTTTATCTGGTAATGAGAATAATAAAGAGGCAGGGTTTGAAATAATGATGAGAATAGTTTTTTTTTTAAGCCAAGATCTTAAGAAACAAAGATGTTGGGGTCCAGAAGGCATCAGCCTTCCAGATGATGGATACTTTCTTGTGGCAAGATGGAAGGGAATCTAGGTAAAGATGCAGATTCATGTAAGTTTTTCTCATGGGAAGATAACCAGAGCTTACAGCTGTTGGTTTCTTTTTTCCCCAATATTATTGAATGAATTTTGAGAGGGGAACAGAGAGTTTGAAATATTCATTGCACAGAGTAGAGGAAAAGCTTAGTGTAGAAGTCCTGGGCAATACTGAATGCTCACTTGAGGCTAGTGATTTTAATTTTGACAAGTCAGCTAGTTTACATGTTTTTTTTTCCAGTAAGGTATACCTGCAAAAGGAGCAGGTTTTGAAAAAATTAGCTGACTAGAGTTCATCTAGAATTGAGGTTTGTCAAGGAGAATAAAGAAAGTCTGGAAAGTAGAGAAAATTTGCAAGGAAATGATTACAATGATGATCTTACAATGTAAGCTACATAAAAGAAGCAAATGAAGGACAGCAGAGGCTTTTAAACAGAGGGTTCATATAACAGATAATTTTATAAAGCTGAAGAATACCAATGCTTCAATTTAGGGAGTCGCTATTTGTAAAAGTGATAGTACATCTTGTTAAATAAAGGTTCAGTGTTTCTTGTTCTTATATAAAAGCTTAAGTATGAATAGAAAGGCATTTGTGGATGTCAAGTCCCCAAAGAGACTGGGCTCGAGAGTGTCTGCTGTTTTCATCTTCATATTTGCCTTTTTGTAATCTCCCTCATACCACTGGGACTGAAAGCCTGCATACTACGTTTCTAAGCCCCCAACCCCTTGCCAGTTGAGATCCTGATGGTTATGTCAATGGAGGGCAATGGCAAGAGACATATAATTAGGGAGAGGGGAGATGCCATTTTCTCCACTTCTAGCCAACTCTCCAGCAGCAACAATAGCATCCACAGGCAACTGAAAGTAACTCTAGGTTACTGTGGGTTCTAGCTGTGTTGGTGGCAGTTTCAGTGGGACTCTAGCTTCCTGGATGAGTCTCAGTCAGATCAGTGTGATTCCAATTGTGACAGAGGCAACAGCAGCACCTCCAGCTCAGGATCATTTAGCAGCTTCAGATCTTGAAGCTGAAGCTGAAGGGTGGCTCCAGCTCAGGATCATTTAGCAGCTTCAGATCTTGAACATTAAAAAACAAACAAAAACCTTCTTTTTTCCCCACCAGTTCTCCTTTACTTCTTCTATTTGCTTTCCAAGACTTTCTAAAACCTTTTAACCAATTCTATAAATTAAATCCTCTCTGCTTGAAATATCTTGAAATATTTCTGATTTCCTAATTGGGTACTGCTTGATAAAGAGTAGAGAAGTATGGAGACCAAGAAGATGAGTTAGGAAACAATTAAGACTGTGGCCAAAATCTAGATATCAAGGTGTGGCACAATCAGATAAAAGAATGCCTTTCAGTTACCATTTCATATTCCAGCAATTTCTTAAGATTTATATGGCTAATAGTTCTTAAAAATGCTATACAATTTTTTAATTTCAGAAAAAAATAAATTTGAGAAATGCTAAATATTATACATGTAATTTCTGTTTCTTGTTTATTTTCAAAGCACATTGGTAAATTAAAGATTCTAAAAAGTCTTGAAGTAATAAATCTATTTAATTTCATTTAATCCAAATGTCCCATATATGATGAGTATAATATGAATATATACTCATATATAAGTATATGAATATATAAATAGTATATATACTATGTAGAGTATATAAATATGAGTATATAAATACATAATATGAGTACTTAAATATACATGTATATATACACACACATATATATCTTTGTCTCTTTCTGTCCTATCTCTGTCTCTGTTCCTTTTCTCATAACACCTAGTAACATCCCATTTAACACCCCATAAAACAAGTATTCTGCTGAATGCACTTTGGGAAACTCTGCTGTGAGGGAAGCTGCCCATCTGGTCCATCTATTCTGGACTCTCAAATCTCAACTACAGTTGGCAGTGCAGCACACTTTGACCAGATATCTGTATATAAAAATGTTCTAGAAACTTTAAAGGCAACAAAAAGATTTGTGAGAATGATTAAACCAACACTGTGAAATGAATAATTTTCAGTTTAATAGTTAATTTCATTCTAAGTATGCATGTGTGGATTTACGTTCACACGTACATACACAAACAGCAAACTCTATATAGTAAGCACTAAGATCTGATGTTATCAACCTCTTCTGTAAAATAATTAGTGACACTGTTGCTTAATGAGTGACTGAATGAATAAATGATCTAGAAATTTAGGCAGTTCTCGACCTAACTACATAAGGTATTCATTAAATCATACTTTATTACACTTTTATTCATCTTTTTCACTTAGTCAACATCTGTTGTATCCTTACTATGTACCAGGTCCAGTTAGATGTCGGGAAAATAAAGATAAATAGAATGGAGCCCCTGGCCCCAAGGAGTTCAGGTTCAGAGAGTGAGAAAGACAAGCACGTAAAGAGATGGGTATGAAAGTAGTGTGCCTACAGAACTGCATTTTGTAAAGTGTCTGGGAACTATGGTAACAGTAGCACCAGATGCCTAACAGCTTCGTGTGGGTATGTTTCTGTGCAAGTGTGAAAGAAGGAGAGTAGATGTATGTCCAGGTAGGGGTGTGGCAGTAAGAAAAAACTCTCCTTCAATGCTGTTTGCAGTGGCAAAAGTCAAACCAGGTAGAAGAAAACCATCTCAGAGAGCTGCTGTGTTAGCAAGCCATGTTGGGACAGAAACCAGGAAGTTATAAGAAAAGAGACTGAGAATCATACAAAGCTGACTCTGAGTTTTGAAAGGGGGCACATTTCCTGTGCAATTCCCCCCTTTAACAGAAGACATAGCTTAATTCAAACAAATAAATGGTTTGGAAAGAATTTCATATCTCGACAATAGGCACCTCCCCTATCTGCTCTGACCCTGTCCAAGACATACCAGGCAAACACTGACTTACTTCCTGTGCTCTCTATTAGATGTGGTTATCATATTCAGGGTTCCAAGAGTGAGAACAGAACACTAAAATGATGAGAAAACTGTGAGAAGGAAGAGCATTCTATAAATTATTCTCTGAAAGGC
>NW_011889105.1:1846333-1868350 GCF_000151845.1 Pteropus vampyrus | reverse complement strand
GTTGACCTACATTAATAGCCATTTGTGGAATGCCCATGAAATTTAGAGTTTTGACTAGCGAGGAATTTCTCCAAAAAGGAACAATTGTATATAATATGGCCCCTATAAAGATTTTGATAACTAACCAGGAGTAACCATGAATACTGATTGTGATTTGTATTAAGTCAGTTCTGGAAGGGGCTTTAGAGATTATCTAATTTAACTTTTTTTTTTTTTTAATTTGATGTATGAGCTACTGAAGACCAGAAAGATGAGTCCCCTGCTGAGGATCATTAGCAGTATACAAATTAGAACTCATGTTTCAATCCTTTCTTTACGAATTATAACAGGCTGTCTCATATATTCTTCGGAAGTGTCATACTGTTGATGCGACGTATCACTTCTGAGTACAAAGCAACAATCAGACCCCTTAATTTCACTTATTTTTTACACAGATATTACCATTTGAATGTGTGGCGGCTCATTTTGCTGAGAGGTTTTTCTTCCCCACCCACCCTTTCCTTAAATCAGGCAAAGAGACAAGTAAGTAACTGACTTCATTTCTCAAAAATGTAACCCACAAGTGCATGATTCTTCCTGTCAGATTTCCTTTTCTGTAAGTTGGTGAGTTTATTGTGGTAGCACTCAAAAGGCTGAGCCTGAAAAGTTCTATAACATATGGCATACATTTAACATGGCTTGTGAATTAAAAATAACAGCCTGCCATCTGCCTCTGCAAGTTGATTTTATCAAAGTCTAAATGAGAATCTCAAAGATGTGAATGTTGTCAATTAAAATAAGGTTCAATACAGAGTGACCAATCCATGTTCCCCCTCCCTGCACTAGATTAAAGTTACCCATTTCTTCCCCTCTTGCAAGTTAAAAGAGCTGCCTAATTTTCAATCTCTAGAACTGTTTGGTAGCCATTAACATCTTATTTCTTTCTTCCCTTGAAAAAAATCTTTGTCACAAATTTAGCTTTCAAAGTTACCTTTCTCTACAAATATGTTAAGTGGGTTTCTTTTCTGGGGTTAGTACCCTCCTAAACAATTAATTACAGTTTATAAAATCTTCATATTTAATATTTAATTTTTCCTCTCCTAATCTTGAAAGTCTATTAAGTAAAAGATGTTGGAAAGAGAGAGTTTATGATTTTTTATTATCATAACATTCTTACATCCCGTAGGAATTTCTGTAAGTGATGTAAAGTACTGTACTCTCAGTCAGAAGCCCACACATCAATTTAGTTGGATTAGCATTTATTGAGCAATGACACCAGGAATATCCTTGGGGAGGTAATGATTAGGTAAAGGGCTTAAGGCAATTCCTTGCTTTCAGGAAGTTTATGTCATAGTTGAGATAAGATTTATACCCAAGAAGCAATTTGAGTTGAAGCCCGCCTTTGTATCGCCAAGTGCTCACCAGTGTATACTGACAATAAATACAATAAGAGTCATGAGAAGACAGAGTTCTCCTGAGTCCCTGTTATTCTTTAAGGGCAAGAGGCTTAACATTGTATATGTTTCCATTTTATTAACGTGTAAATTGACTTTGCAGAACAATCAACAGTATAATTATATGAAGCGCTAAATGTGTAATCATTGTATAAAAGCTAAAGGGACAACCATAGAAAACATTAAAGGAGCTAGTGAGTAATCTAAGTAAAATGCCTAGCCTCAAGACTAATTTGTTTGAAATATAACTAGAAAAGCTTTATAGAGACCTACAATTTCTTGGCTAAGGTTAAAAAATAAATAAATAAAGCTACAATACAGAGATTCTGTGAATTAAGTATCGTGATGCCAACGTTGGAGAGTAAATTTTGCAATGGAAAAGTGGGTACTTTCTGAGTATGAAGGTCAGAGTTGTCTGGTTAAGTCATGCAGGTGGCACATGGTACAAATCTAAGGGGAAACATTCATATAGACTACTATATGAACATTGTATTAGTTTCCTAGGGCTGCTGCAACAAATCACCACAAACTTGATGGCTTAAAACAACAGAAATTTAGTCTCTCATTGTTCTGAAAGCCAGAAGTCCAAAATTAAGGTGTTGGCAGAGCCAAACTTCCTCCGAAAGGCCCTAGGGGAGAATATTTCCTTACCTCTTGCAGCTTCTCATGGCTCTAGGCATCCTGGCTTGTGGCAACATAACTCAACCTCTGTCTCCATCTTCATATGGCCTTCTTCCCTATGGAATTATTGGATTTAGGGCCCTCTAAATCCAGAATGATCTCATCTCTAACCCTTAACTTAATTACATCTGCAAAGATCCTATTTCCAAATAAAGTCACATTCACAGATAACTTGGGTTAGGACCTGGACATAGCTTTTGGGGGAACACAATATAACTCATTAGAAGTATGTAAATTTCTTTTGATCCCAAATTATAATTTACTAGATTACAAATCTAATTTACATTCTAATTTGCTAGATTACAAATCCAGGACTTTCAGAATGTAATCTGGGACCTAGGAAGAACCAATGTGAGTTAGTTCTACCCTTTTTAGTGTTAAACTTTGAACATCCCTCTGATTATAAAACTGCTTCCAACTCTAAGAGCAGATGTCTAAATAAACTGGCAATCACTGATATCAAGTTGAAGACACATCTAAATGTTAAGAATAATAATGCTCATTAAGCATCTCCCCTCACTCCAACCCAGAAAAAGTGTTCATATTTTATTTCTTCAAAGGCAATATATTTTTATCTAATCAAAGAAAGTTTGTTGGAAGAATGAATGCTTAAAATTCCATTAATGGCAACACAGAAGAAGAGACCAAATGATGAACTATGAACAATTTTAAAATGAAAAATCACACTACAGGAATGCCTACATATCAAATAAATCAGTGCAAGCAATCAATCATCTTAATGAAAGCCTATGGTTAGCAGGGGTAAATGCCACTGTGATCTCTTATAATTACAAGAAAAAAACCTGATTCTGAACATGAAGGATTCACTATGGTTACATACAAATCAACCTCAATAGCATGAACTAAATAGAAGCATAATTGGAATTGGTTAAACATCTACAGTCTCCTCATTTATCTTTCAAAAATAGAGGCAAGCTAGAAGGATTTTTTCCACCAGTAATTAGATGTTTTATCCCCTAAAAATGTGTCAATAATCGTTTCATACAAAACACTGCCTTCCATTCAAATCACTGCATTTGAGTGATAAAGGAAAAGAGTATAAAGGTCACAAAATGGTTCTGTGCTCCTATCAACTATGATGGGCCATACCTGATACTTCTTATTTTTGTAGACTTTGGGTTGTGGCTAGGGCTACACTGAACTGACTAGTGTGATATTCATCCCTATACTTCGGACTGGTGTGAAACATCATCACCAAATTCAGCAGGACTGAAACACTATCATCAATAGGCCCCTTCAGTTAACCTAAACCTGTGGTTTTTCATATTTGACTACAATGAATTTTGGCAATATCATCGATGAAAATTACAGCTAGTGAATCACACCTGAAGTTTTTAATGTCACCAATACTACATGATAAATTCACCCTCCCCTCCGCCAAAAAAAAAAAAAACCATCAGGAGATATCGCCATAACTGCCTATACATGTTAAGTATATCAGGTGGAAGACTGACAAGAATTGACAATGACATTTGAACTGCACATTATAATTTAAACAATCAGCATGACTAAATAGTAGAGAATCCATTAGACTGATAGTTTTATGCTGAAGAAACACTTTGTTGACAAACTGAATTTTATTTTTATCCAGTTACCTCAGATATGTTATCTTACTCACCTAACGAGAACTCTTCCCTTGAAAATGAACTTTTTCCCTTTGGTTTTATGTTTCTGCTTCTCCATCCACTCATATTTTTATGTTATCTGAGGAACTTTAGGGTGGGAACTTTAGGAATTTAGGCTGCATGTACTTAAGTATGACAGTGGCACCTCAGAAATATATTCTGTACATCTACCCTCTACATTTCCAAGACTATTCTTTTGTCTCTTCAATTTCAGACCATAGACTTTCTAGTTATTCCAAGAGTAATAAAGCTCTGTCAACAATTAAGCTTCCGTTAATGGCTTCTACAATTATTTACACAAAGAACCAAAATAAGTACCAGTTACTACAAAGCATAAAATAGATCTAGAACCTGGAGAGCAATTCAAATCATTTTTTAAATTTCCTTAAAATGGGGGTGGGGGGGCGGGCCTGGAGCAGTCAGAGAAGGGAGTAAAAAGTGCTACCACTAAAGGGCCACCATAAAAATGAGGGGTGAGGATAAGAGAAGGTACCAAAAAGGGAAGAATAAGGGTTTGAAAAGGTGTCCTCATTGAGAACTTTAAACTGACAGGTACATAGATTATAGTCAATTGTTTGAGCCCTCTGTTTCTCTTAGGAATATGCCACTTGATCCAATATTCCCTAGGGATAGTCTTTGAGAAGTAAAATGCCTCAAGACAAGTCTCCAAATAAGAAAGCGATTCTTTTCCCCTATTGAGCCTCCTGACTCCAAAATTGGAAACAGTTCAAAATGCTTTTTTTTAAATTTTATAATCTCAGCTAGGTAAACTGTGTCCAGAATAGGCACAAGAATTTTGCACAGGAGATAGAAGACCATGTCAATGGCAAACAGAAATTGAATCTTGTTGTAGGTTCAGTACAAGCAATAGTAATAATTCAAGATTGCAACCACAGAACTGAAGTCCTCAGACCTGAACCGGCAAGGGCAAACAAATTTAAAATAACCACAGAAGAAATGGTTTATTTCTTGGAGATATTTTTGAATTTCCCAGTAACCAAAATTATGCAGTCTAGGAAAGAAATAACATCATCCAAAACAATACTAAAACTAGAAAAGGGTTTGGCCTACTATTTCTGTAATATAGTACTTTAATAAACATATTTGGCTTTGCAGCCTATATAATTTCTATTGTAATTACTCTGCTGTTGTGGCAATATATAAAGGAATGAATATGGCTGTGTCTCAATAAAATTTTATTTACAAAACAGCCTATGGGCCAGATTTGGCCCTCTGGCTAGAGTTTACCTACTCCTGAACTAAAATGTAAACACTTTTTTGTATGTGACCATACTCTGACATTTTTCTCTAATAATTCAGTGTGTTAGTTTCATATTTCCTATAAAATTGTAAGCTCTTATCAGATAAAAGAATGTATTTTGCCTTTTTAATCAGTGTTAGTATAATTATTACATCATCTATAGTTCCACTCTTTGTTCATAGTAAGCATTCTGTAAATATTTTATGTAACCTCAATTTCCCACCAGTAAACTTATAGCGATTTTCTTCGTTAATTGAGTCTTACAGATTAGATAATATTAATTTTGAATTTTCATCTTCAGATGAGATACAGTAACTTTTGAGAAACCAATGCTTCCACTGAAAATATTTTTAAAATTTAGATTAAACAACAACAAAAAAACCTGTTTGAAAGCATCAGAGAGCTGTCTTGAAACCCAGTACTAAGGAGTATATATTTCAGAGAGAAGGAAGTAGTAGAATAGCAAAGAGGTGAGCTGATATGTTCTGTGAGCTACTTTTCTGCTCAAGGCATTTCTATATTTTTGGTGCAGGTGAGAGGCTGGGAGTCTGGCAAGCAGGACACTGCTAAAAGGGAGAAAAGCCAGAGGAGCTTTTGATAATCTCACAGGGCTAAGGAGATAAAATTTAAAGTTCAGGGCTTTCACAGGAGCTAGAGTTATGGAGCAAAAATTCAAAAGAGAAGGTAGATGCAATGAATTGAGCCAAACACTCAAGAATATTTCACAAAGTATTTGTTGAACTCTGACTGCAGTAGGGAAGAGCCTAAGAAGCCAAATACAAAGGCTCTGAAAAACAAAGATAATTTTTAGCAGTCTCACTTACGAGAATAAAATAGAGTTGAGAATAGATACCCTACTAAACATATCAGCCCCAAAGTTTGGAATTCAAGAATCTTGAGGGGAGACCAACCACAGGTAGACGAAAGCTTATAAAGTCTATAATTTACTCAACTCTGTCCCTGAGTGAGATTAAGTGAAATGACCCCATTCAAGCTCTCTAAGGGAAAACAACATCATCCAGAACTACTGTAATTTTTATGCAAAATATCCAGTATTTGATAAAAAAAAAAAAACTAGGCATTTCAAGACAAAAGGCCAAGAGAAAAAATAGACAATAGAAATAGACCCATACACAATTCAAATATCAGAGTTATGAACCCTTGCCCTTAAATGTGATTAATAGGTACAAAAACATAAACAAGTTGCAAAAATTCATAAGCAACTGCTGTTGACACTTGAACAACGCAGGGGTTTAGGGTACCAACCCCTCCTTGCACAGCCGATGACTTCGAAAATTTAACAACTGTTTTGATGCCTTCAAAAATTTAACTACTATTGACCAGAAGTCTTACCAGTAACATAAACAGTCCATTAACACATATTTTGTATGTTATATGTATTATATACTGTGTTCTTACATTAAGGTAAGCTAGACACATGAAAATGTTATCAAGAAAATCATAAGGAAGGGAAAATATGTATTTACAGAAAAGAAATCCTGTATAAGTGGACCTGTGCATTGCAAACCCATGTTGTTCAAGGGTCAACTATATAAAATATATAAAGGAATCAAACATAAACCCGACGACTGGGTTTAAGAAGTAAATAGATGGGCTTAAGAACAAAGAGGACATGTGAGAAAAGAATGGTTGTAATCTAGAAGGCAGCATAGTAGAAAATAACCAAGCTAAAGCATAGAGAGCAAAAGATACAGAAAATATATGTAAAAAAGAATGTAAGTGACAGATGGTATATGGTGAAAGATGTAAGATACATGAAATTCGAAACAGAAAATGAGGAGAGGAAATAAGCAGAAGCAATATTTGAAGAAATAATGAACAGGAGTAGTTGAGAATTTATAAAAGAATTAAGACACATATTTGAAAAATCAGAATTCCAAGCAGGATAAATGAAAATCACCACCAGTCACAACATAACAAAACTCTTGAAAATCAAATACAAGGAGAAAAAGTTGCCAGAATACAAATACACATTACCTTCGAAGAAATAAATAATAAAACTGACAATTTTCCTCTCAACAGAAACAATGGAAATAGAACACAAGTGAACATATCTTTTATAAGTTGAAGAAGAATAACTTCAGGCATGGAGCTCTATTTTCTGTAAAAGTACCATTTGAATGTGAAGTTAATAAAAATTCTGTGAGATATAAAGCAATAGTAAAATATTTGATACAATCCTGTACTTAGCAATAATTGTATTTTTATATTATGCTTATAAATTAAACATTAATATTAGAAGACAGATTGTGAGTGAGATACAAAACAAGACAATGATTATATGCTGTTTACAATAGACAAAGCTTAAATGTGTGAAAATAGAAACATTAAAAATTAAAGAATGAAGAAATATATGCCATACAAATAGTACACAAAAGAAAGTCAATATAACTATCTCATATCGGTTAAAGTGGACTCTGATGCAAAAAGAATTACTAGAGAAATATATAAGTATCTCATAATAATATAAAGGCCAAATCTAAGGAATTTAAAATGCTAAGTTCATATGCACTAAAAACAGCTACAAACATAAAGCAAAAAACTGACAGAGAAATAGACAAATATGCAATGATAGTGGAAAATTTTAATTCATCTATTTTAGTAACAGAGACCAAGTAGACATAAAATTAGTCAGAAGATAGAAAATATAAAAAACATAAATTTAGCTAATCTACATGTATGGAAATATATGAAACATTTCACACAACTACAGTTTTCCTTTTGTGAACCAAATTTGACTATATGTTGGGCCACAAAGCATGTGTAACCAAATTTTAGGAGATTAAAGTAATATATATTATGTTTTCTGACCACAGTGGAATTAAGCTGGAAATAAAAAGATAACTGGAAAATAACCATATTAAAACAACAACAACAACAATATGTTTCTAAGTAATCTGTGAGTCAAAAATCAAATAACAACAAAAATTAGAAAATATTTTTAACTGAAATTGGTACTAGGACTGTTGCTAATAATTGTTTACATAGCTATTTTTTCCTATATACCTTTTAAGGTAAAGTTAGAGACAATCTAAAAAGTTCCATACCAACAGCTAGATCATCCGCTTTTGCTTTGTGGCATAAAGTTGTCATAATTTATCCAGTTATATATTCTATAGATAATTAACTTTTAACATTATTTTTATTGTGAAAATAATAAATACAGGGATATAAAATATAAATTAAAATCTTTTCCCCAATCCCTAGTGCATTCTCTAGGGATAATTACTCACTATTAAATTTTATTTAGGTCTTCTGAGTTTCCAATATAACATAATATATATGTGCTCTTATATCTTGATTTGTCCACTTTGGATACTATCCACTGATAGTCCTTTAAATATAAAACATCTAGTACATTTACACTATTCCGCTACTTCCCAAATTTTGCTTATGTTGATGTTCAAACTTCAACTTCATAAAGTAGACTTATATTACTTGATTTAGTAAGCTTAGACAGTATTTACTGACTCCCCATCTAGATAGATGAGGACATTAGCACCCTTAAACTTCCTTTCATTAGTCTTCCCTTTCTCCAAAGGCGCTACTTATATTATTTTTAAATTGTCAAGATTCATGTTTATATTCTGTTCTCTAACAATAATTGTCTTCCATGCTTTGTAAATTATAAGTCTAAAAATTAAAAGCTAACATCATTTATAGCATTATGATTTTATAAATATTTCAGATATATATGTACACTAAGACATAAAGCTGCAGTAATTATAAAAAGCTAAAATAAATGAAATAGTGTGGTAGTGCCATGGAATCCAAGATATAGCTCAAAATAACAGAAGACAAAATCAAGACACATACTCAAATATTTTTAATACATTTTAAATACATGTTTTTATATAGTAGAATGTAAAATGGCATAATTTCAAATATGTGAGGAAAAGAGGATTACATTATACATATGGTTTTGAAACCAGATAACCATTTCAAATTACAACCCTACAACATACTTTACAGTAAAATAAAATTCAGATAGTTCAAAACGTAAATGTGAAAAATAAAAACAAAATTATTCTAACATGTAAAAACATTCCAACTATTATATTGACTGGAAAAATTAAGTCGTATCATAATGCATAATGCAGTGTGCCATTTATGTAAAATTTTAATTCAAAAAATATATATTTTTATGAATTTTTATAACTTTACTACATGGACAAGAAAAATGCAAACCAATTTTAGTAAAGTGATTATACACAGGTTGAGAGAAAACTGGAATCGCAGAGTAAAAAGAATTCAGATGCCCTTAAAAAAAGGGCATCTGAAACTAACTTGGCAGAATGTTAAAAGACGCTTTGACAAAACTGGGTAGTAGCTATGCAGATGTTCATTATAATCTCTATACTGCTTTCCATGTTTGTAATAGTTCAAATAACAAACACTCTGTGAAAATATGATAATAAAAATAGCTAATGTTAAGCCTTCTAATGCATTCATTAGTATTCTGACAACTTTATACCTACATCTTATCACTGTCTACCATTTAAGGTAAAAACTTTAATTATCCACAGGTTTTAAAATAAGGAAATTATAAAACAGAGATTGATTTGCTAAAGTGTAAACAGTCTTCTGATGGCTATGGTGCCAGAATCTATGTTATAAGACATTATGTTACATGGCTTCTGTGAAGTATTCAAGGTAAGCTTTCCTAGACATGACACAAAACTGAAAACCTGTGAAGAGAAAGATTGATAGATTTTGATTGTAAAAATTTAAATTTCTGTGTGTCAAATTACCATAAACAAATAACAAAGGAAGATTATCTTTTTTAAAAGTCAGCTTTATTGAGTATATTAACTACATGCTATAAAATACTCCAATTTTAAGTGTATAGTCTAATGGGTTTTGTCAGCTATAAACCTTGCAACCACCACCACATTCAAGATCTATTTCCATTACTCCAGAAAGTTTCCTTGTGCCCAGCCTCAGTTAATCATTCCCCCATCTTGTCATCAGCCCCTCATCCAGGCCCCAAGCACCTACTGATCTGTTTTCTGTTACTATAAATCAGATCAATCTTTTCTAGATGTATATGTAAATAGAAACATACAGTATATATTCTTTTGTCTGTCTTTTCAACATAATGTTTTTGAGATTCGTCCCTGTTGTATGTTTCAGTAGTTCTTTTCTTTTTATTGCAGATAGTTATTTCTCTATTATATCATGATTTGTTTATCTGTTCACTTGATGATGAACAATTGAGTTGTTTGAAGTTTTCAGCTTTTATAAAGAAATCTATTAGAAAGATTCCTGTACAGATCTTTGTGTGGACATTTATTTATTTTAGATAATTATCTGGGGAATGAAATGGCTGAGTGTTATGTTAGGGGTATCTTCAGCTTTATAAAAAGACTCCAAGCTGTTTAACAAAGTTACTGCACTGCTGGGCATTTCCACCAGCAATGTCTGAGAGTTCCAGTTATTACACATACTTACCAACTCTTGGCATCATCAGTATTTCTAATTTTGGTTATTTTAATGGTGTGTAGTGATAGCTCATGGTGGTTTTATTTTGCATTTTCCTGATAACTAGTAGTGTTGAGTATATTTTCATGTGTATATTGATCATCCATACTTTTTTGTGTGTGAAGTACATGTTCAAATTTTTCCCATTATTTAATTGGGTGATTTCCTTCTTATAATTGTGTTGCAAGTCCTCTTTATATATTCCAGATAGAACTCGTTTGTCAATGTATACATAGTGAATATTTTCTCCCAGTCAGGAATTTCATTTTCTTAATTTGCCAATACCATACCATCTTGATACTATAGTTTTATAGTAAGTCTTGACATTTAAATATGTACGCCTATAGCACCTGGTCTTCCTAGGTGGTCTCCCATCCAAGTACTAACCAGGCCCGACCCTGCTTAGCTTCCAAGATCTGACATCGGGCTTGCTCAAGGTGGCATGGCCATAGACCAAGGACCATGGCTCCACTGGGGCACGAACCCAGGATCCTCTGCATGTAAAGCAGACATGCTACACTATGGAACTGTGTCCTAGACCCTTTGATTTTTTAAAATAAATTTTAGAATTAGGTTTTCATTTTACATATATTTTTTAAAGATGGCTGAGATTTTAATTGAGATTGTACTGAATCTGTAGATCGATTTGGGCAGGTTGGCACTTTGGTGATATTGAGTTTTCTGACCCATTAACAAGATGTATCACTCTATTCATTGAGATGTTCTTTAATTTCTCTCAGCAATGGTTTATACTTTTCAGTGAAAAGGTGTGGCTCATGCTTTGTTAAATATTTTCCTAAGAATGTCATTTTTTACATTACAAATATTTCTAACTTTTCGATTTCCAATTGTTGGTAGCATGCAGTTAGTTTATATATATTGACCTGGTGTCGACAAGTTTGCACAATTCGTTTATTAGTTTCAGTAGGTTTTTGTATATTTCTTATGATGATATTCAGTATTCAAGATTATAGAGAAAAGTGAGCATCCTGGCCTGGTATCCAATCTCAGGGAGTAAGTGTTCAATATCTCACCCTTAAGCATGATGTTAGTTATAAATATTTATAGATTCTCCTCATAAAGTTCTCATCTAATTCTTGTTGGTGGAGAGGTTTTAGTCATTAATAGATGTTAAGCTTTGTCAAGTACTTTTTTTTTTCTTCTATTGGAAATAAGCATATGTTTTTTATCCTTTTTTCTGTTAATATGGTGAATTACATTGATTTATTTTATGAATGTTAAAATAATCTTACATTCCTAGGATAAACTCAATCTACTCATGATATATTAAGCAGTTAATGATCTTAAAAATATTTTAAAATTAGAAAAAATAATTTTATATATGTCATTTGCCCATTTATTTTTACATATAGTATTCTTCATTCTTTTACATAGATCCAAATTTCAACCTAAAACACTTTAACTACTAAAACTAGCAATAAATCTGCTCAGCTCTTGTTTTTCTAAAAATAGTATTTTTATTGTCATCATTTTTTATTGTGGTAAAAAATACCCAACAAAAAATTTACTATTTTACCTTGTTTTTAAGTACAGTACTGTTAACTATATGCACATTGTTGTACAACAGATATCTAAAACTTTTTCATCTTGAAAAACTGAAACTCTATACCCATTGTACAACTCCTTTTCCCCCCTCCAATCAGACTCTGGCGACAGCCATTCTACTTTTCGATTCTAATAATTTGGCTCATTTAAGGTATCCTCTCATAAGTGGAATCATGTAGTATTTGTCTGATAGTGACTTTCACTTGGTATAGTGTCCTCAAAGTTTATCCATGTCGTAGCTTATAAAAAGATTTCTTTCTTTTTAAAGAATCAATAATATTTTATTATATGTACATATTTTCTCTATCCGTTCATCTATCAGTGGACTTTAGGGTCACTTCTACCTCTTGGCTAGTGTGAATATAATGCTGCATTGAACATGGGTATTTTCAGTTCTTTTGATATATACCCAGAAGTGAGATTCTATGGTAACTCTGTTTTTACTTCTTTTGAGGAACTTCCATACGCGTTTTCAAACCTGTACCATTTTACATTCCGACAAATAGTACCCAAAGGTTCTAATTCCTTCACATATGGCAACCACTTACTTTCTTTTATTACTTTTATAGAGGCTATTCTAATGAGTTTGAGATGATATCTCATTGATTTTAATTTACATTTCTCTTATGTTTAGCAATGTTGATCATCTTTTCATGTGCTCGTTTACCACTATATAACTTCTTTGGAGAAATATCTACTCAAGCCTCTTGTCCATTTTAAATCAAGTTTGTTGTTGTTGTAATTGTTGTTGTTGAATTGTAGGAGTTCTTTATCTGTTTTGCATATTAACCCCTTATAAGATATATTGTTTGCAAATGTTTTTCTTTAAGTCCATAGGCTGCCTTTTCACTCTGTTGACTGTTTCTTTTGCTGCACAGAAGATTATAAATTCGATGTCGTTCAAAGGACTCTACAGGAGTCTTTTATCCACTATTTCACTTTCTGCAGTTTTAGTTACCCGTGGTCAACTACAGTCCAAAATATTAAATGAAAATTCCAGAAATAAACAATTTATGAGTTTTGAATTGCACATCATTCTGAGTAGTGAAATGAAATCATTCACCATCTAGCTCCTTCCCATAATCCCTTTATCCAAGGTATGCACACTGTATATTGCTACCCATCCATTTGTAATTTAGAAGCCATCTTGGTTATCAAATTTACTGTCATAAGGTCACCATATTTATGTTCAAGTAACTCTTATTTTACTTACTGATGGCTTTGAAGGGCAAGAGTGGTGATGCTGGCAATTTGGATATGCCAAAGAGAAGCTGTAAAGTGCTTCTTTTAAGTGAAAAGGTGTATTCGTATGAAAAAAAAAATGGTATATTTAGGGTTCAGTACTATCCATGGTTTCAGGCATCCAAGAGGTCTTGGAACATATCCCTTTTGAACAAGGGGGGACTACTCTATTTATTTTTGTTGTATATGCATATGGTGTCATATGTAAGAAATTATTGCCAAATTCAATATCGTGAAACTTTACCTCTAGAAGTTTTATATTTTCCTCTAGAAGTTTTATAGTTTCAGATATTACTTTTAGGTTTTTAATTCATTTTGAGTTAATTTTTGTATATAGTATAAGGTAAGAGTTCAACTTCATCCTTTTGCACATGGCTATCTCATTTTCCCAGCACCATATGTTAAAGAGACTGTTCTTTATTTCCCATTGTGTACTCTTGGTACCCTGTCAAAGGTAATTTGACCAAATACGCGAGGGTTTACTTCTGGGCACTCTGTTCTCTTCCATTGTTCTATATGTCTGTCTTTATGCCAATACCATATTGTTTAATGTAGCTGTTAAATACATTTTGATATCAAGAAGTATAAGGACTTCGGCTTTGTTTTTGTTTGATTATTTGGAGTCCTTTGAGATTATATTTGAATTTTAGAATGTTTATTTTTCTATATCTGCAAAAAAATGTCTTTGCGTTTTGATAGGGATTGCCTTGAATCTATAGATCAACTCTTCTTTGTCTTATAGTATCCATTGATTGGATAATGAGTAGTAAATGTTTTGTACCAGAAATATTTTCTAAAATGATAGATCGGTCTAAATACCATATTCCAAGTTTCAGATCAATTATAGTCAAAGTGTGAATTTTTGTTCAGAGCAAAAACTACAGATTTAAGCTGACTATAAAAGATCACTGTATAATGAATACTAGGTTGTAGCTGTTTCTTTAACTTCTCTCATCTCTCATAGCAGTTCCAGAGGTATTCAGAATCTGAATTGGGTAAAATATACCAAAAATCATTTCCATCGTACCAAAGCACTATTCCACCTTTTACTATGCCCACTGATCCCATCTTGTCCTTGTAGGATACTAAGAACAATGAATCACCAATGGCCCTTTGTTTTAATAAGAAAGAGCCTTGGGTAGATAAATCCCAGTTATTTTCTAAATGTTTCAAGTGAAATCACACTGTACATTAATAAGCTAAATCAGTTTGGTTACCTATATTGGCCTAACATTCTGTTAAACCTGTTGATATTCTATTGCAATTAAGAAGTACTACTCAGGAAAATGAACAATCACTGGTTTCAAAAAACAGAGCTTATGTACTAACTATATATATTATATATTATTATATACATATAGAATATATTATATTCTATAGCTATAACTATATAGCTATAGAATGTGCAAGAGAAGGCTTTATAGCTTTACAAGACCCACAATATATGGGACCAAGATATTCTCATAAAGGGGGGGAGTTGTGAAATAAGGAGGGTCCATAAAATAGAAGAAATTAATTTTATGCAACTTCTTAGAAAGAAATTTTCCAAGTTTCTGATTCTAAGATTCTGTCGGATCTTCGTAAAGATGGTTATCATCCTATTTCTAAAAAGTTTAAGGGGGGAAAGTTGAAGAATTATAAGATCAGATTGAACAGAACACATATAAATATAGAAAAATCAGAACAAAGAATAAGTCAAGAGTAGAATGAGCAGATAAACAAAGACCTGGAAAAAAATCCTAAGACAACAGCTATGTTGAAAGCAGGGCTACAACAATGTGATATTAGTGAATAACAGAATTAATTACTGAACTGCCTTCTCCACCAAGAATTACCTTCAAACTGAAGAAGTATAGAGCATGCTTTCATTTTTTAATGAGTGTTTCTGCTGAAAATGACTAATGTTAGATAAGACATAGAAAACTTATTTTTATAAATGTATCATGACTCGAAAAAAAGATCTACACAGAGGTCAAAAACTAAGAGCAAACAGAAACCCAGAGAGATAAGCAAATCCCACAGAAGCCCACTTGCTGGCTGAAATGAGGACATTTGCTGAACTCCAACAAACTTTTTCCCAATCCTCAAGGCATGAGGATAAAGTAGATAAAGGCAGGGTACTAAGGTGGGTAGTCAAATAGGAGACATACACACACTAAATTTGAGTCCTTCAAAGTACAGAGCCCTCAGCAAAATTGTAAACAAATGATACGAACACTGGCACTTCACCTAATGGGGGACTGCAAGGAAAATTGCCTGTCTTGGCCGTGGGTAGAGGAGCAAACACCATGAGTGAGAGCCTGGGGTAAAAAAAAAATAATCATATCTCCAAAAGAGAAGCACAGGGGAGTTAGCATAGCAGTTTTTCTGATGGAGAAGGAAAGAGATGGAATTGGGAAAGAGCACCCAAAGGACTTCACAGTCACTAGAAATGTTTTAATTAGTAAACTGTTTTTATGCACATGGATATTTTTATATCATTTTCTCCATAAATTATACATGTTTTTTCAATATTCTTTTTTATCTACTCAGTATTTAATTTAAAAAATTCTTAAAAATCGAGAATACTTTAAGTTCTTTCAGTTCTGAAACCCTTTAGCTCCATCAGCTATATACATTAAATTAAACTTAAATACTCTAGGTTGTATCCACAGTAAGGAAGCCAAGACAGAGAGGAATCTAGAAACCTCATCATATAAAGAATTGCTCTTTATAGTCCTGAAAAGGTGACTCAAGTGTGATAAGGATGCACTAGTTAACTTTTCTCTTATTTTGTTTTGTTTTGTTTTTTGTTTTACTCTATTTATGTAAAAGGATGTTCTGTAGAAGAGAGATCCAATTTTTTTTTTTTTTTGCTTTTACTTTAGAAACTACCTAGAGGCAAATTTTGGCTTTTCTCTGCTGTCACTATTGAAAAGCTTATACACAATAACTAGAAATATACAAGCAAGAATGATGCTTTCTGCCAGAAATATAAAAGGATTCCTAGATGGAATCGGACTAGATGACCTCGAAGGTCCCTCCAAATTCTTCGATTGTTTTCTAGAATTAGATAACATAAAATAACCTAAAATACTGGGCCAGGAGATACAGTTCCCAAGTTAGCCATGATTATCAACAGAAAGGTATTTTTACTCTGCTGCTTCACCCTAAGTGACAACAGAATGAAACAAAGTGAACTACTATGGATCATAGCAAAAAGAAGAATTTCATGACATATAAGTCATTTTCTATCACATTAATGGCCCAAGGCAAAGATTTAAAAATAAAGAAGGACCTTTAACCTGTAAAGCACAGTGGGTTCCCTGCCCTGATACCCTTCCTTTCTCCATAGACATTTTGGTCAGGAAGCTGGTATCTACCATCCTAAAATTAAAAAAAAAAAAAAAAAATCTGGTACAGTCACCATAAAAATGGACTTAATGCAGAGAAAACAGAGATGATTCTCTCAAGCTGACAAATCCAAGCTGAAATAAAGGCATGCCAGAGTATTACTCTTCCAGAGCAGATGCCAAACAAATCCGATTGTGTTCACCTCACTTGATTGATTTGTTGTTCTTCCCTGCTATATGTGTTTCCTTTACCTTGTCTTAGCAGATTGAATTTAAAACCAAAAGGTAAAATATTATTTTGGCATTCAGTCTGTATGATATTGTTGAAATGGGCTTCTCGAGGAAAACTCGTGTTGTTTCAACGGCTTGCAGTCATTTCGATGTGAGCAGCTCATGATTAAGAGGTCAGTTCTTACCAACAGCAGCAGATGTTGTTGGTGTTATCTGGGTAGACTGTTCGCTGTCAGCAAACAAAGTTCCCATTAAGAGGAAAATTCTAAGTGTATCTTTCTTAGAGGATTACACTCATTTAAATTTTTCCCCTGGCTTCTTTCCATGAGATTTGGGGTTGTTACAAAGATGTGCCATGGAAAGTTTCTCCTCCCAGCAGATGCTCATCATTAAGTTGGATAAGAATTTCAAGATTTAAGGAGAGATTGTATCATGGCACACAACTAAGTCTTGTTATTTGACACTGTAAGCAATCAGCCTTCTTTATTATTTAACCATCACGAGGAGCTTTTTCCTTTCGTGTAAGTGAAGACGAACCTTAGAATAAAACATTGCACCTCTAATAAGACCTAAAATGTCACACTTTTATCTTTTGCAAAATGTAACTGAAATAAACCTTAACAGAACCTCTTCAGCATAAACAGCAGGAACCAGAAAATTAAAATATTGTGGTTTTGTAACACATGGGCCTTAATGAAAGTGTGTACCGCATGCTTGATTACTTACTAGTTCTGTCCCTTGATTATGCTCTTTGACCTCTTCTGAAAATAAATGCCTCCCTCTGCTCCTTCAGTTTTCCATATGACACGAATGCCAAGATAGCTCGAAAAATTAAAAACAATTAATGTGATGTGAGGGAAAATAGGAAAGTCTCATTATGTATCACATGTTTGGACAAACTCTTTTTCTTCTCTTTCCTAAAGATAAAGATAAAATAAAATTGTTAGGTCTTAGAAGTTTATGGCTTATCTTTGAAGATTTCTTGGCAATGTTTACTTTGCCAATACACAATAGACGATAGAACCAATAGACAGCAGCAAAACTATTGCAATTTTGCATTTAGGAAACAAGTGACAGCAGCAAACTAGCCTTGGGTCAGATGGAATGAAGAAGAATATTCTTAAAGCTGCTATTTGAAAATATGACAGTAGAGAATGATACATTATTTAGTAAGTGCTTTTGTGACAGTTTTTCCCCATGCCCATCTCTCCTCACTTGTAAGAAATAAAGAAAATGAAATCATGTTTTTTGAAAAACTAGAGGATTCTTTTCTTTGTCAAGCTTAGGTACAAAATTCCAATTTAGAAATCATCTGAGCCAGCATTTGATTTATATGATAAAACTGAGGCCTACTAAAATTGTCATTTTCTTGAATCACACAATTGATAGAATTTTCTGGAGCAAACATTTTAAATTATGTTAAATTTAGATTATTTAGCAAGTAGGCATGTCCTTAATGATCAAAACACATTTATTGGCAATTACTTAAGCACAGCACTGACCTACACAGGTTAAATTGGACTTCATCTCCCCGACTAAGTTTCTTATCTAGAATAGAAAATACTCTGATAAAGAATTGACTTCCTCAGTCAACGCTGATTTTAAATAGTAAAATGAAACAGTAAAGTAGCTATCATTTAAATTTGGTGGGTAATATCTTTTTAACCTGAATTCACTACATATGTTATAGTTCTGAAAGCTGATGCTGCTACACTGATGCCTTCCACCACATGTTTTAGGGGCAAATGAATATATTGTTCAAAAAAGTCCTTACAAAAAATCTTAATCAAGTAAGATAAACTTACTCTTAAGCATTTATATTATCCAGCTTCTATCAGGCTCTGCTGAAGTCATTAATATTTTTCACTATCTTTGCATAGGATACAAATTAGGATGTTGATTTCTTATCTAAAATTTTTTGCTATTAAGAGCCCAAGTCTGATGGTGAAGAGGCTCCAATCTGATACTAATTGGCTATGTGACTTTATGCAAATTATTTAATGGCTCTGTGCCTTGATTTCCTCATCTATAAAATGAACCATAGTAATATCCAACTGCTTATCTGTGAGGAAGACATCATCAATGTGAAACTGCTTTGCAGAATTAAAAGCATTTTTTGATTGTAAAATGGTGGTGATGATGATGATTAGTGTAGCATGGGGATGCGGGTTCTGTGATCAAATACTCAGCAAAAGCTATTAGGTATCTGAGTTCTGCCACTTCTTTAGTGAGGTAACAGAATAATCTGCCCTTTTCACTATTTGAGTCACATTTGACTCACAACTAGAATTTATGTGTTGCTTCATGGTTGTTAAAGAGTAGAATCTTTCTTAACTATTAGATTTCTGTTATGACTGGTACTGGGTTATAGTTCCTAACCCCTGTTCCTGCCCACCACCAAGAAAAATAAAACAAACACGTGAACGCCTGTCTCCTGATACAGCCTAGGCAAAACGTAGGAATGACAGTCTAAATTTCCATGAATACAATCAAACACATTATACTAATCCATTTACATTTCTTTGTTGGGCAAACAATCATGTGGAATTGACTGGGATGTGTGTTAACCTCTTTCTCTTCCTGACCTCCTCCACAAAGGATACTGAGGCAAGAGATGACTTAAAGACAGGATATTGTTCCACAGGACTCTCAAATGTGCTTTGTTAGGAGGTGGAGTCACCTATTTATATTTGCTAAAGTGACTAAAATTACAATCAAAAGTATCGGCCTCTTACAAGTTAGTAATGTTTGCAGGAATAAAAGTTCCTGCAGCAGGGAAATCAGCAATGTGAAACACTTCATGAGCAAAAAGAAGTTTAGATATGAATGTCCCCAGATTAAGGGCAAAAAAATATTTATCAAGGCTTGGCCCTGAAAAATATATATGTTTTCCATTTTCTTCACCCTTAATTTTATGCCCATATAATGTGGAATAACCATTCAAATCCTTAATATCATCATTAAGTATTTTTTAAAAAGACTTGAGAGTCAAATGGTGTTAGAACAAAGAGATCAGCTTCTTTCCTCAAATCACTGATGAGTTTGTGGCTAAATCTGGCAAAATAATGAACCTCTTCTTTTACAAACAAGTTCTCCACTTCAAAAGTCAAAACTATTTTAAGGAAGTGGCCTTTTCTCCAACAACCTCAGGTTAAGGGCATCTGCAGAAAACAAGCTGGAAGTGCTGTCCAGCACAGTTGCCAAAATCAGTGAATCTACAGCTTGGTTTTATTTCCACTTTGCCCTGTAAATTTCCATCATCATGGAAGGTAAAAGTGCTTTTCTAAGACTTCTACTTTGCTACTCAAGGCTTCAAAGCTCAGAGGCCATATTTTTGTAGATTTTGGATTGACGCAGTACAGGAAGCTTAGCAACTCTCCCTAGAGCCCTCCTTGCTCTTCCAGGTAATTTCTAAAAATTTCTAAGATCTTTAGGCCCCTGAGCAATTTGTAATTGCTGTCACAATAACTCATCCATACGGATTATAGTAAGATCTTGGAAGCAAGACAAGTTTCTCAGTTTGTTACTTTTCTCATACACACCGACAAAGTATCTCTATCCTATATTGTCTCCAAAATATACCAACCATGGCTTAAATTTATGCTAACCTTCTAACTACATTTAACCAAATTATTTTTTATTTAAAATGAGTGCCTCACTTTTATTTATTATTTTTAAAATGTATAATGACTGTTTCTATTTTTTGGATTGCCTCTCCCACCCCTGCCCAGAATTGCCAGCCTCTGTAGAGGAAAAAATTACTCTCGTCTCCTCTGCTTAGCTTCGATACTTATTACTTCCAAAGATTCCTGGATTAAAAACCCATAAACAATTGATCACAAAAGTAAATCTACTGGCAGAAGCCTCTAAATTGTTTTTCTTCATGAGTACAATGAATTTCCAATCTTAGTCACATTGCAGAGACTAATATAAATATGTATGTAGTGACTTTCCTTATAAATGAAGGGTCTTGCTATGTTGGTTCTGAATTTCTTACAGATAATTAAATATATCATTGTTTAAGTAAATGCACTGCATCAACTAATACTATTCACTTCAGGAGTTAAAATGCTTCGTGGATATGAACTTAACCATTTAAGAGCATACATTACTAATTAAATTAAAATTTTGACAAAGGAGAGAAAATTTTTTAAAAGAAATGCATAAAAAGTGAAGAACTAGATAGAGTATGCTCATAGCTTTTGTATTTAAAAACAATTCATAAAGTTGCTACCTATAATAGATTAAACATTTTATATTAGTAAAATAGCTCAAACTTGTGGGAAGAGAAGTAGATGAATAATAAAGTTTTTTTAAAGATTATTCTTTACATGAACAAAGGTTGAAGTCCATTCATTGCTGTTCATGTCAACTTTTTTATGTCTATCTAATTGAATATAAATTTCTCACCCTATTAAGCTACTATTTATTTTTGCATTTAATGAATTTTGACAAAATGAGTTATAATTACAAGTCATACTGACTACAATAGTAAACATTTCCTTTTCCTGATTTTCAGGAGAACATAGTGATTGGCCTATGTGGCTATGTATGTGTGTTTCCTCTAATACAGAAAACTATAAAAGACATCAGAATCACTGGTCCTCAGACCTGGACTGGCCCTGTGGAATTTGTTATTAAGACTCTTGGAATTCAGATTTCATTATAGAAAGGCTTTCTCCTTTCTGGTCTCAGCCATAAATATATCAGGGACAAAATTGCTTAATATATTAATGTTCTCAGTTTTCTTCCATTCTGTAATCCACACTCACTAAAGACAATGTTGCCAACAAAGGCCTCTTCCCTTGCCCTTGCTCCTATGTGAATTGTAGTCTTTGGATAATACTATAAATATTTCTGCCATCTTTGATTATCTGATGAATTTTTATACTCTTATCCTTGCAAACTGTCTAAATCCTTATGTATATGTCTTTTTTATACAGCATAGAGTTTAACTTAAAAAAAAATCTTGTGTGATCTCATTGGTTCTTTAATTGGAACATTTCATCCAATTATATTTTGTTGTAATCTTGACTTATTCAAATCTAATAGGTAGTCATTTGACCCTCTGCCTACGAAATGCAAACACTTTGACTCCATTAATCCTCTTTCAGAATGAAATA
>NW_011889105.1:1843429-1845770 GCF_000151845.1 Pteropus vampyrus | reverse complement strand
TGCATCCAACCCATTCTCTTTTTGTTCTCTACTTCTTGGACTCTAAATAATGTATGTATTACCTTCCTATTATATCACCTTTTACTTTGTATTTTTCATTCTTGCAGTCTCATCGCTTCGGTCTGTTTTCTTCTCACCTTCAGATTACTAATTCTTCTGTTCAGCTATATCTAATTTGCTATTAAATCTATCCACTGAGTTACTAATCTGGGTCATTAAAATTTTCTGTTTAAGAATTCCCATTTGATTCTGTACTAAACTTTTGAATCTTCATCTCCTTTAACTTAGTAAGCATTGTTATTTTAAAGTCTGTGCCTAATAACTCCATAAGCTGTTTCTTTCATTTGTTGTATATTATGGGTTTTGTTCATGCTGTTTTGTCTCGAATGCCTAATTATTTTTATTTTGTACTAAATATTTTATTTATAAATTGTTTATAGAAATTGTTCAAAAACTAGGATAATGTTTTCTTTCTCCAAGAGGATTTATCTTTGCACTTGCCAAGTACTAATGGGCATTAACACTCTGAGATCATCTCTGTACAAGTTCAGAAGCAGTATATTACTTCATCTTTACTCCTAGGATGCAGCCCATTGAGATTCTTACCCTAAAATAAGGAGTTCTTCTGCCTCTTAACCCACAGGCCAGGAGTCTGAGGATTGTCAGAAGTGATTCTCAATTCCTTATCCTCTCAGTCATACCTTCTGGAATTGACAGTACCTCAAGGGGAAAGCAAACCCAAATGCCATGGCTATTTACCTGGACCTTTATCTTCCCCTGGATTCTGCTTGATAAGCCTTCATATCTGTTTTGCGTTAACACTTCAATTTAATTAAGGATTTTTAAAAAATATTTGAGCAGGTTTTTCAAACTGTTCTTAAGCGAAAGTTTAATTCAAATTACGTAGCTGACCATCATTAGATAGAGGAACCAATTCTTACCATCATCTACGGTCCAGTTTAACTTTAACCTCTTCTACAAAGCACTTTCTGTCACCTGGTCTGGTAGACAGAATTAAATCCTTTTTCGTCTTTGTATTCATACACACCATTTTAAACTAGAGTTTAGAGAACTTCTACTTGGCATTATGGTTATGTATGTGTCTCTCTAAGAGAAAGGATGATATATTTTTGATATTTTTGTCAGGAGACCAAAAATATATATATTTGTATAAAGTACTTAGTATTTTTTAAATTTTTGCAACACTTTTGTACTGATTTTGCATTCTTTTGGCACTCTCAACATGCATACTCTGGGAATCCAAATAAAATAATTTAAAATGAAAAATTTTTAGGAAAAATTGTTATTTTCATTTTCAATAACAATTTTCCAAATCACTTTCATCATATACAAAGATTCATGTGGAATTCCAAATTAGACGGATATAATTATCCCATTGTAATTTTGCTTCAAGACTCTCACTACTCTCTGCTGGATTATCGGATGTACAGCTTTCATCAACGAAGTGAAAACTCATTCAGTAAATCCTGAAGAATATAAAGGTAAATCTTTCAAGATAAGGAAAAAAGACAGCTTAACTTCAGATATATAAGATAATTTTATGGACAGAAAAACTTGAAATAACTGCAGAAAGTACTAATTAGGGGAATGAAGAGATCTTGATCTTGTCCCCAGGCTTTCAAATTACCTATGTCTGTTCCATCATTTATATTTGTTTTCTTTCTTTCTATTGTAAATCTGAGATACTGTGCCTTTTTAACTTGAATCTTTTCCAGTGCATTCTCTCAGGGGGGTTCTATTCTTCTTTAATTTTTGTCAACCTAAGTTCATGATGTGCTTTCACAAATGTCCCTGGTTGTGCGTGTTAATGCTTATCATCTATTCTGACAAAAACAAATCTTACATGGATGGAGACAGATTAGTCTTTATATGAATGGTCTAGTGACTTCTAAGATGCTGTAGGGCAAAGTATACTCAAGACCAGGCAATTATAACCACAGAACACCATTGTCCTTTGGACTACAAGGCTCATGGTATGGCCAACAGAGAGTGAATATTGAACTTGATTCTGTGTCTCTGATACTCTGAATTGATGAATGACTTGAAAAACTTTAGCTCTCCATAAGCACTACTGGTATGGCTTTCCAGGTTCCTCCCTCACTTATGTTATTTGACTTCAGAAAGCACACCTCTGGGAGTACAACGTTCTGGTATTTTTGTGCCCTGTACTTCCTGCTCAGTTACATGTGACTGATGCCAAATATGAAAAGAAAGCAGATGTGTGTGAATGTGTGTTATGGGGTGGTATGTGCATGGTGTGTGTGTGTGATGTGTCTGAGTTATCTGTGGAGTATGTGTCACAAGAAATTGAAACCACATA
>NW_011889105.1:1828844-1843379 GCF_000151845.1 Pteropus vampyrus | reverse complement strand
GTACAGCTTTCATCAACGAAGTGAAAACTCATTCAGTAAATCCTGAAGAATATAAAGGTAAATCTTTCAAGATAAGGAAAAAAGACAGCTTAACTTCAGATATATAAGATAATTTTATGGACAGAAAAACTTGAAATAACTGCAGAAAGTACTAATTAGGGGAATGAAGAGATCTTGATCTTGTCCCCAGGCTTTCAAATTACCTATGTCTGTTCCATCATTTATATTTGTTTTCTTTCTTTCTATTGTAAATCTGAGATACTGTGCCTTTTTAACTTGAATCTTTTCCAGTGCATTCTCTCAGGGGGGTTCTATTCTTCTTTAATTTTTGTCAACCTAAGTTCATGATGTGCTTTCACAAATGTCCCTGGTTGTGCGTGTTAATGCTTATCATCTATTCTGACAAAAACAAATCTTACATGGATGGAGACAGATTAGTCTTTATATGAATGGTCTAGTGACTTCTAAGATGCTGTAGGGCAAAGTATACTCAAGACCAGGCAATTATAACCACAGAACACCATTGTCCTTTGGACTACAAGGCTCATGGTATGGCCAACAGAGAGTGAATATTGAACTTGATTCTGTGTCTCTGATACTCTGAATTGATGAATGACTTGAAAAACTTTAGCTCTCCATAAGCACTACTGGTATGGCTTTCCAGGTTCCTCCCTCACTTATGTTATTTGACTTCAGAAAGCACACCTCTGGGAGTACAACGTTCTGGCATTTTTGTGCCCTGTACTTCCTGCTCAGTTACATGTGACTGATGCCAAATATGAAAAGAAAGCAGATGTGTGTGAATGTGTGTTATGGGGTGGTATGTGCATGGTGTGTGTGTGTGATGTGTCTGAGTTATCTGTGGAGTATGTGTCACAAGAAATTGAAACCACATAAGAAAAAGGTAGACATTTTGTACCTCCTCCACTATATGACCTTGAACTTGGAGATCATGGGCCTATGTCAAGCTGAAATTCTGGATAGTTCTCTTTTTTGTTTCCTAATGATCCTAGTTCACTTTTGGATCCACTAGATTCAAGCCTCCCTGTTATCCTAGATCCACAACTTACAACTGTATGACTTAGACAAATTGCTTAACTTTTCTGTCACTTAACATTTTGGAGATAGCATGCACTTCATTGATGCTGAGAGATTTAAGTAGGTAATTGATAAATGTTAGCTCATTTTACTTTTAAGACAAAAAAGTGAAGATTCTGTAGTACAAGGCAGTATAGTTTCATTATTTTATACTAGTAGTGGCCTGAATCACTGATCTATTTGCTGATTATTGCCAAAAAAGAAGCACAGAGAAATTATTCTAAAACTAAGATAGTTATCTTTGGAAGCCATTCTATTATTTTTAATTGGTGTATAAATAACAACCCCATACAATGAATTACCTCATTTAGTTATTTTGGTACATTCTCACTAACAGTTTATCTTAAAGGGTACCAGGAAATAGCACTACTGAAAGCTTGGCATTTTATGGGTCCTTTATGAATATTTTACTTTTGTCCAGGCAAGCATGTGATTTCATCTGCCCCTTAATTTTTCGGGTATAATTATTCCAGTAAAACAACGTGGAGCATATCTTGGGGGGCCTTTATTGCCCATTTGTGCAGGCATGTAAGCCAATTCAAAATAACTTTTGAGCAGAATCCTAGCCCCCTGGCAAGATGACATCCAAGCAGCGATAGCATGCATATATTCACATTAGGTTTCTTAGATTTTCCTCAAAGACAGGAAACCTTACCCCTAACTTACAGGCAAGTTTACTCACATTTGCCATGGAGCATAATCTGGGGCTAAGTGCTATATACATTGGCCTTGAAAATCTGGTTAAGAAAAATAAAATTCAGGAACAGATTTTCAGAACACTCAGTCCAAATACTACATCCCATATTCCAAACTATGAAGTCAGATCAGTTGCCTTTATGGCTAAGCTACAACCATTTGTTCTCTGTCTACCACCATTATTACCATTGCATCATATGGTGATATAAAGCTATCAGCTGGTATGGAGAGCTGGAACATAGGGAATATGTTACGTATATATTTTGTAACCTGTTACCTAGGATATTATTTATTAAGTCACAGTAGTTTTCTTTGTGAGCACCTATGAAAATACTGCTAGTTGATTCTCCATTAGCCTTCTCAACTCCCTTTTTTGTGCCAGGTTCCCAGGTTCCAAAAAAGCAAATGCTTGCATCCCCAGCCTCCCTTGCAGGATCTAGTGGCCATGATGACCCAATTCTGGCCAATGTGACATAAATGGTAGTTGGGGGTTGGATTTTAGGAAAGATCCCTCATATCCCAGTGAAAAATGAGAGACAAGAGGAAAATTCACCCTTGCTCTACATTTCCTTCCTTACTTCCTACTTTTGATTCTTAGAACATTGGCAGATATCTTGCCACCAAGAAAATGTAAGATAAAAGATTAAAGACATCATATTGAGGGTGTGAGAGCGAAAGATAAAAAGAACCCAGGTCTTTAATGATATTGAAGGGCCACCAAATAAAATGTAGGCTGCTTACTTCCATTCTTCTTATTAAGAGAGATCATCAAATATCCTTATTTTGAAGTCATCCTTACTCGGATATTTTTGTTATTTACTTCTAATAGTATTAGTAACTAATATAGGACTCAGGAAGAAAAACTTATTGATTTTTTATCAAGAATTTTTAATTTTCCTAAGGATTCAAGTTTTTTCTTCTGATGCCTAGAACAATGTTTTCTTTTTCATATTTCTGTAAAAGTTAAAATCAGTTTTTATTTCTATTTTATGTAGAGGGTTATATTATGCATTTAATTTTGTTTTAGTTTACTTCTTGGTATCATTCCTGACTTGATTTTGTTCTCCTTTGGCAAACACTTCCCACTCTTCCCAAAAATTCTAGTTTCTCTCATTTCCCTTATTCAAAGAAATGGCTCTTTATCTCAAGTTTCATCACAGAACAGGGCTGATTAGCTAGATGTGAACAGATATCTCAGGTTCCCTAAAACAAAAGCTTTACTTAGAGATGAAAATGAAGATGCTTTCTAGGGGAGCTGTAAACTCAGGGGATCAGTGAAAGGGACAAAAGGAAGAGAAGTATTCAGGAGGTAAAATGATGTTCAGCATCACACAGCCAGTTTCTTGAAAGCTGCATCTGATCAGTACATAGAACTATTCCAGGTGGGCAAACTAGCGGGCCCAGCTTTCCCAGGCTAAAAGATTGGTCAGCCCTAGGTTCCCAGCCACTTGACCTGAATTCAGGCAGCCCCTGGTGGACAAAGGAAAGCAAAGCAAACAACCGAGGATCACAGAGTGGTCAAACACTGACTGAACCTGAGAAGGTTCAGAAGATGTGTCTCTAACACAAATAGCGATGTATGCAATGTCTTAGTCAATTCCTTAAGAGGAGACAGCTTCCACACTAATTTGGTCTTAATACAGACTAAAGTGTAAACACAATGGTACTAAACAATGCAAACAGAGAGAATGAACCTGAGTCAGTGGATGCCCTCATGAAGGAAAGCTGCTACCTGCCCAGGATCACCTATCTGTTTCTAGATTATTACATGAGAGATAAATTTTCATCTTATTTGAGCAATTGTATAAATGGGTCTCTTGGTTTTCATGGCATCAATCTTTTTCTTTCTTTCACTGTATTTTAACTTATGTTATCTTGTGACATCCATATATCCTTGTAAGAGTGCTTAAATCCTTTTTGAAAGAGTACACCTTGCCTCATCTTTTTGCATCTTCAGGTCCCTGCCCATACTTCCCCACCCACCTTCTTCCTCATTTATTTCATCCATCAGTGACATCAATGGGCTTCCATGCTTTATGGTTTCTAGTTAGAATTAGGCAATAGGAACACTTGAAATAGAGGTGGGTAGAAAATAATACAGTTGTCCCTCAGTATCCATAGGGAATTAGCTCCAGGACCTCTACAGATATCAAAATCCACAGATACTCAAGTCCCTTATATAAAATAGTATAGTATTTGCATATAACCTATATACATCTCTATATTACTTACAATACATAATACAATGTAAACGCTATGTAAATAATTATACTATATTGTTCAGAGAACAATGACAAAAAAAATCTCTGCATGTTCAGTACAGTACAGATACAACAATCATAGGCCTAACTACATAGTAAACATAAGCAACAACATAACATTTTTTTAAAAAATATTTTTGATCTGGGGTTGGTTGAATCTGTGGATGCAAAATCCATTGATACAGAGGGCTGACTAGATCCCTGGATCACTCACCTCAAGCCGACTGTGTTCCTCCACTGTAGGTCACTGCTCCACTCAAGGCAGCCCTTTCTGGAACATTCTTTCTTTCTAGGTTCTAGTAACCACTCTCCTTATCTCTTCAGGTCCAGGAGTGGTACCAGCTCCATGGTTACTAACCCAGAATTACTTCTCTATTCTTTGTAGTTTTATCAAACCCACACTTTAATAATTAGGTCCTATAAAAATAAATTGTCTTGTAATTTTCTTAATTTTTGTTTGACAACTGTCTCCTGTTGGGACTCTGATTAAAAGAAAAAAGTGCGTACATATGTAAAATGCCTAAGTATCTCTGTTCTTCTTCCTGCCCTGACCATCCTTGCTTCTCGTGTCTTTTTTGGTCCTTGATGGGTGTCAAACTTCATGGTTACTAGAAAGAACACTAATTTAAAGAGAGGATGGACTTCTGCTGCTCCTCTGACTCCTCTGATTTTATATAATTTTGTCTTTCACCCACATTTGTCTAATGAGAGTTCACATTCAACATCACCATAAGATCTGCAAAAATAATGTTGTGGTTTCCATTACATTTCTTCACAAAAAGTTTTTGTTTTGTTTTGCTTTGCTTTTTAAATAAAAAAGGCCTGTATAACAGCATTTGTCTTTACTCTGCCTTAGCTTCTATGTGATCTTTAAGTCATTTAATCTCCCCAGGCCTTGGTTTATTCATTTGTAAAATAAGGTAACTGAACCAAAAATACCTTCAATGTTCTTTCAACAAAAAAATCTATAAATTTATTATTATCCTTATGTTCTTAGAGAAAAATTGAATATATTTTACAGACTTTTGTTTTTCTAGAAACAACATGCACATATATGCATGTGTATCCATGTAGTTTTATTTATGAAGCAATGTGTACATGTGCAAAATAATATATATCTAATCTCAAAGTCAGTATTCTAACAAAGTTCTCTAAAATATAATTTTATACCAGTATAAAGGCCTCAAAGTAGTTGTCCGAAAACCTATGTATATCATCCCATAAGAAGGACAGTCATTCAAAGACTATTTTCAGCCTTTAACTTTAACCAAATTATGATTTTATGAACCACCATGTACTGCCTTTTGTAAAGTCCATCAAACCCACAGAAAACATAAACTCATAGTGATTTTGTGAATTAGAAAAAAAGAAAAATAGATTCAGAAACAGTTTCCCCATTTTATTATTCACTCTATCAGCTGGAATGAATGGCAGTTGTCAATTTTCAACTTGATATGGCACATATGGAGAAATAACTTGATATTTAGATGATTACAAATAATGAAAATTGCTTATTTTGAAGTTATCAAACAAAGTACTAACAAATTGCTAGTCTTTCCAAACCTGACTAGACACAGCGTTAATATCCAAGTTCTTGAATGTGGTGGTGTTGTTTTATCATTGTAACTCTAGCATCTAGCACAGCACTTGACCCAAATCAACAAATTACTGAATAAAATAATGCTCCCCCAAATCCCACTTAGACCACATGCAACATATATTGATCTTTCTGCCTAAAAAAATTTCCAGAAGTTTAAGTTCTGAGTTTTATATAGATGAACATAAAATAAGTGATCTAATTTTCTAAGAGAAATACTTAATTGTTCCACAAAATGTATATCCAGATGCAACCAAGTAATTGCATATGCAAAACAATAATTTGCAAGTTAAATGATTTGCTTGCATGTGTGAGGACATATTTTACAGGTGCAATTTAGGTGCAAATTTCTGAAATTTTGAAACCAGGCATTCAACCCATCTAACACATTTTTACTGTGATGGAAAGAATAAAATAGAAAGGCTGCTCTGTTCTGAAAGTGTACTAGCACCTAGACTGCTATATCAAGCAGCTTAATGCCTTGGGGTATTTGGGCAGGGGGAATTAAAAATAATAACAGAGTTATTTCATTTGGGAATATAGTTCTTAACCCAGAAGTTACTTTCAGTTTCAATTCCAAATAAGTTTTCTCACCAGCTCATACATGCTCACATGGGCTGCCTGCAGGCAAAATCAGAAAGGAGGAGAAATTTGTCTCAGGAACCCATCTTTTGTTTCTCTATTTTCTTCTTTTTTTACCCAATATCAAGGTCAATCCTTCATCTCCAAAGTTTTTAATAGTTAGCTGACCCGATAAACCAACTCAAAAATGGTAGCACCTCATATTCCAGACCTTTCTGACCCTCCTTTTCAAGATCAAAATAAACTTTTTTATAAATGTTAAAACAATGGTTTACAAACCTTGACATGAATAATAATTATAAGGTGAACTTATTAATAATAGAGGTGCCATGTCCCAGCTACTAGAGATACTGATTCTGTAGGGCTGTAATTGGGCCCAAGAATATTCATTTTTAATAAGCATCTAGGTAATCCTAATATAGACTATATTTGGAGAAATATTGCCTTCAAAGCTCTGGCCTTTATTTTTCAAGGTAACAGGACCAGACCTGTATGAAGATATTTCAGCAGATGTCAGCAATGATAGATGAAAATACCAGGAATTTGTTCCAATTCCTGGCACATAAAAATGGAAGAAAAAGAAAAGAGCCCCAATGATTGCTAATAAATGAGTGTAACTTAGTGAACAAGAGGTTCAAAGTAAAAATGAAATTTAATTACAGAAAATTTAAGAAAGTTTCATCGATTACATACCTGAGAATGGAGGCTGAGCTATTCTTCTTCACGCAATGTCCTGGGCAAGATGATTTACACAGAGTACGTTTTCAAGAAATGTTGGTTTACTTCACTAGTCGCCAATGGCAAACAGCTCAGGGAATAAAAGTTAAAGAAGGGTAGGAGATCAAGCTGGTCTTTGGGTGTTCTGACATGGTAGCATCAGAAAAATTGTTATAAAGAAAAAGTTAATTTCATGATATGTGTACTGGCTACTACAAAGTTTTATAAAACATGGTTCCTGCCCTCTGAAAATGAATAAGGAAGGTAGATGAAACCAGACCTCACGGAAGATAGCTATTTATCAAGGCAGATTTCAGTGCAAAAGAGAACCTGGAGGGGACAACTTTGTTAAAACTAGAAGACTAATAGGAGCCTGGCATTGTGAAGTAGTTTAAAGATAAATTACTTTATCTAAACTCATCTGCCACCCCCAACAGAGCAAAACCACTGTTTCTGTTCCTTTCCCAAATAAGTCAAAGGAATAAAACAAGATGACTTTGAATGAGTTGTCCCTATCATATTAGTTGTCATCTATTGAACCTCTACCACAAGCCTGGCACTGAACTAGAAATTTTGTACGTGATTTTATTATTTCCATAAGGCTGCTATTATTGTGCCCAGTTTAAGGAATCAAAGGCTGAGAGAAGTTAATGAATTTGCCCAATGTCACAGAGTAAACTGACTCCACTATATCTGCAGAAGAAGAAGAAGAAGAAGAAGAATGAATAAACTTAAAATAAGGAAATATTTGGGAAAATAATTTTGATGTGTATGTCAGGCCTTTTCATTTTTTGATTGTTCTAAAATTTATTTAAAAGTAGCCTATGGAGAATATTCCCAATTTTACTCTCTTCATTTTCCTTCTTTTCTAGCCTTAAAACCCTAGAGAAACTTATGTTTGTATTTTGTTCAAAAATCTTTACTTTCTTACACTAAGAACCTAATGCCAAATATTTGTCTTAAGCTGCTAAAAATAGTAGCTCAAACTGAAAACAGCATGTACCATAACTGTAGCCTCAGTGGTGTGGCACTTTGCTGTTAAAACTGTGCTGAATTTCATTCAAAACATATCTTTCCTTTTAGTGCTTTAAATTGAGCCTTTTTTTCCTACTTGTTTTGCTGTGAGTGGTATTATAATTAAATGTTATATAACAATAGTCAAATATTACACATCAAGCCTTTCATCTCTTTACATTATTCAAGTCTTTGACTGGCCCAAGATGAATCTACCTTATACCAATGAAAAATTGATGCTTGGAGAGGGTTATCCACGTTGCCTGAGGCCACAAAGCCAACAGAACTACAAAGTTAATCATGGAATCAAGTATTCTTCCTTCCCTTGAGTTTACTCTTATATATCTACTCCTAAAACTTCTGTTTTAAAAAGACTATTTAGAGCACAGTTCTTCCTGAGTCCATCATTTGGTTGTAAACTTCTTGAGGGCAGGAGCAGTTCTATTGATTCTTGGTACCTAGCAATGTATACTAACAAAGATTTATTATAATTATGTAATTAATCACATATATGCCCTCCTTACTTCAGAAAGTATTTAGAGAAGCTTTCAAGAAAATATAAACTTCTATGAGATAACAAATTAAAAGTGAAAAAAGAATGTTAAATGTAGATGTCGGAAGATACACATGCAAGATGTAAAATGAAGCCAAGGATATGACTAAAATATGTTAACCATCCTGCAAAACATTACACTGGCTACAACTGGATCCCATATTTACTTCCAAACTTACTAACAGCAAATGACCTCAAGAAACAGATATATACATTCCCTCTAATACCTTCCCAGGGCATCATGCCCACCTTTAAACTTGCTGTCAAGAGCTTTCGGAAATCATTCGTGTTTTAATCACGAGGTAACATCAAATGGCCTGGGGAAAGAGAGCTCTTGAGGAAGACCATGTTAGGAGTAACTGTACCCAGAAAGAGCATTCCACCTGGTGTTAGAAAACCTGAACTTAGAAAGCCTGAGATCCCAGCTCTACTGTTTTCAACCTGTGAGGCTATAAACTCTTGTTTTCTCATCTTTAAAACTGCGATTTTCTTTCCAGTTTCTTTTTACTTCTATTTTAACCTGCCTTATCTGGTTGAATGTGACAACATGTGTGACACTGAAAGGTCTGATACAGAAACAGAGTATCACTTTTATAATTAATATCTAATTATCTAATCAATAATAAAGGTTACTTGGTGAGTGAGTCAGATATGTGTTAGGTAACTTACAGTGATTGCTTTTGTTTGGTTTAGTTTGTTTTCCACACATTTCTCTGCCTTTAGAACTTGACAAACCAACTTCCTAATAAATTTATAATCTAATAATACCCTAAGTTAAATAATATCTCCTATTCATAAATTTGAGAATAACAATACCAAATCATGTCCTGTTATGCCTTGTGAAATAGTAAAGATTCTCAGGGTCCATTGATTAGAGTCATTCTTAGAATGTGATAAATAAGGAACATTCTGATCTCTGTATTATGTACTCATTCCTCTCCTGACCAATATAGCTCTATAGCCTTCAACCTTTTCTACAAACCTAGGTTTCTGGAATTACCCCTGACACAGGTAAGCAGTAGCCAGAGGAGAAGGAAGTAGTGCCACCTGGTGCTCAAAGAGATCAGAGCTCATATATCCCTATTATCACCACCTCCTACCCCCACCCACCACTTATAACATTACCAATAAATAATACCTTCTTGGGCATTCCACCCTTAGCCCTTAGTATGCATTTTGCAATTCCTCCTCCCATTCTTTCTCCCTCTCTGGCTTCCTTTGATCTTATTTTATCAGTTTTCACTGATAAACACACTGAATAGTAGGAGGGGAGTCACATGATATGAGTAACCCCACAATTCTGGCTGGTACCAATGCCAGTGTTAAAATAAGGATGTACCAAAGCAAAAATATTTATTGCATTTTTGGGCATTGAACATTGAAAGGATTCCAAATATCGAGGACCAGGGAGGAAATAAGCACAGATGCCACCGTTTGGTGGGTTGTTGTTGTTGTACATTTTAAAGACAAAATACAGTAAATGTTTTATAGACATAGTTGCATTACCATGCATCCCCTAACATATTGTGCTTGTCACTTTATTATTTAGCAATTATGTAGTATTTTAACTGTCCTATATGATTTTCACAAGCTTGTCAGGTAGACTAGTATTAACCATGTGTGGAACCTGATAACAAAAGGCCAGAAATGTTAAATTTTCACCTCATCACATAGAAAGTTCATAATTAAAGTTGAAGAGATTTGCAGCCCCTTGTCCTTTGCCTTCTATTAACTGATCTCATTCATTCATATAATGGTCATTGAAGTCCTAATATACACAAGGAAGGGAAAGAGAGATGAAAAATACAAGTCTGTCCTCATGGAGCTTTCCACTCTGGAATGGACTGGGAATGAAAAGAAGGTAAAACAGAGACCTGCATCACAATGTGATTGAGTGCTATACCTATATTATCAGAGTACAATCGTGTTACACGCAGTATAGTATAATAATTTAACCTCCTGTATTAAACTATGGAAGCATGGCACAGAGATAGGGAGAGGAAGAAAGAAAATAAAAAGAAACAAAGGTGAAAGTAACAATTTAAACAGTGCATGTTTAATCTTTTCAGTAAGCACTTAACCCACAGTGTGCATGTGAGCGAAAACAAAGGTCAATATTTCTCTTGGCCTCAGCTCGGCATGTGTGTACCACTCATAGAGTATGTGTCTAGTTTTAAAGATACTTTATATTATGTGTATTTTTATGTATAAAGCATGAAACATAAGCTACGTACAAGCCAACTGCTTTACTGGTGCTTAATTAATGAAAGCACAAACTGCTCTAACATCTGAGAAAAAACTGCTGTGTAGGACTCACTGAGTAGTATATCATTCTCTGATGTGTCATGAGTATAGACTTCCATACCCTACTTGGGAGCAACTTAGGGATTTTCAAGGGTATTGTAACTCTTTGTGATTTCCATCTTGCATTCCAATTTCAGACTCTAACACCCAAGGAGGTGTACCTGGAATGTATGAGTTGCTCTGAAGGAAAGAGAAAGGAATTGCTGCTTGTTTATGTGTGTTAGGAAAGGTTTGACAAAGGAGGTGGCTTTCATAGAAAAAGATCGAAATCCCCAGAAGAAGAGGGAAATCTGTTAGCAGACTACCTTTAGACTCAAACTTTCCTGGGTCTTTACCCTGCACAATCACTTGAGCCAATTCCTTAAAATAAATCTCAATTTATCTGTTTATCTATTGAGCCCTGATGGTTGATTTTTCTTCTTTTACATAATCCTGATTTTTTTTGTTTTTTATGGTTCATATATTTATCTTATTATATATACGTGCATGTATGTATGTGTATATAGCATGTTTGGAGGACATCTTTTTCAAAATTAGAAAATGCAATATGAACTTTGAACATATTAAAATCAGACTGTGCTAGGTACTTTTATTTTTTATGTCAATCCTTAAAATGACCCTGTATGATAAGTACTATATCCCTTCAATAAAGATTTTTAAAAAGAGGCTTAGAAAATTTAAATGACATTTCAGACTTTCAAAGCCTGCAGGTAATGGGGCTGTGACGGAAACCCAGATAAACTGACTCCAAGTGACTCCTCACTACATAATGAAGCCTTTACAAAGAAGAAAACCTTAAATAACCCAATCTGAAGGCCTCCGTTAGACTCATTTTAAAAAGAGAAATCTCTTGTGACTCAATTTTTAACATTTTGTTTATATATGACAATTTTTAAAGGAAGCAGAATATCTTTGTCAGCCTTCTTTTTTACAAATAGCAGAAATCCATCACAGACCAAGTTAGGCCAAAAGAAGACAGTCTCACGGCTGTCTAATCCTCAAGATAGAAATACAGCCAGACCTCAGAAAGAGTGGAAGCAGGAAATCACTCTCAGCATTCTCTCTCTCGCTTTCGCTCTCACATCTCTGCTCCTTTCTAAAACTAGACTTACCACTCACCTCGGCTTCTGGTCAGATGGTGGAGTAGGTAAACTCTGTATAGCATCCTCCCACAATCACATCAGAATTACAACTAAACTGCGGAACAACCATTATTGAGAATCAGCTAAAGTCTAGCTGAACAGAAGTCCTACAATAAGGATATATGGAAGAAACCACCTTGAGACCAGCAGGAGGGACAGAGACTGGGCTAATATCACTCCCATGTATGGTGATTCAAAATTGGGAGACATACTTCAGTTGCAGAGGTCCCTCTGAGGAGGGAGTGGTCCCAGCCCCACACAGGCTCGTCAGCCCAGGGCTCTAGTGCTAGGAAGAGAAGTCCCTATAACTTCTGGCTGTGAAAACCAGAGGAGATTGTAACTGAGTGAGAAAGGCTACTGGAGACTCAGGCATTTCTCTTAAAGGGCTCGCACATGGACTTAATCACTTACAGACATACTCACTCTGGGATCTAGCACTGGGGCAGCAACTCAAAAAATGCCAGGGATGTACGGGGAGGAACTGGATTATCTGGCTTCAGGGCAAGAGCTGGAAGGGCAGCTTTCTCCCAGACAGAAGTGCTGGAAGAAGCCATTGCTTTCTTGTTGAGCCCTACTCCCACCAATCCTGCACACGTAGGTGGGCACCATATGTGAGTGCACATCAATCTGGCTAACACTGTTCACTCTGCCATGGTGATTCCCTGAGACCCCACCCCACCCAACTTGCAAGCCCACCCAAGCCACTTCCAGTGGTTTTTCCAGACAAAAGGCTTGTGTTGGCTCATGCTACAGACTTTCTTAAAATCTCTCAAAGGTTCACAAACCCCAAACAAGAGGGAGGGAGTGCCATTTTATTTAAATAGAAAATATTTAATTTTTATTTTTAATGATTTAAATAATTATAAATAGGAAAGCCTTCATAAGGATGAAGAAATCAGAAATCAGCTGATTCTGGAGTTACACTAATCCTAACTGGTGGCTCTTGAATTCTCAGTCTTTATTTTCTGAAGCACCGTGCAGATCTACAGAATCTACTTGAAGTTTCCTCCCTTGCATTCTATCTTTACATAGTTTACTTTGAAAGTATTGATGGGGAAAATGTTGGCAGCCTTGTGTTTCTTCTCATTAAGAAATCTTGTTGGAAGAGATGCTCCTTGGTCCTACATGGCTACGTATATGTATAACTTAGTATATACAATGACTTTACATCAAAAATTAATCGTAAATATCACTCATTCCTTATGTATGGTGACCTGGCATCCCAACTTTTTAGTTTCCACCTCCCACTCAGTTCTGTGATTAATCTACATATGACATGGCTACTAGGTATGAGAAATGGAGTTCAGAGATTTAACTAGATGGATCAGACTGTGCTCAAACTATATGTATCTTTGGATCTTGTTTAATCCAAAGAGTGTCTGAAAATTTTTTAAATATGTATATATGGAAACTAACATAAAAATCCTGATTTCCTATTTCTTTGTAAAAATCAGAATACCTGGCAAACTTTAGATGATATATACACTGCTCCTTTGCCACAACTGATCCATTTTGTTTAGTTAGGTTATTTGCCTGGAAAGCCATTGAGCTTTGTCTGCTAGTCTTATCTCTGTTTGAACAATTCCCATTATGAAAAATTGTCTGTCTTATAAGGGAAACCAATTATTAGACTGTTCAAATTGTTAGAAAGTTTTTCTTCATATTGAATAAAACTGCATCTCCATGAAACTTAAATTGAATTTACCGCAAGTCCACCTTCTGGTCTCGTTTTACTTCCATTACTTTGGTTACTAACAGATACTTATCAGTTTCCTCCAAGATGTCTCATTCCAGGCTAAACATCTGAATTATTTTACCCTTTTCACCTATGTCAATGATTCTCAACATTCTCCTTTCTGGTCATTTTCTTTTGGACATTAATGACAAAAAGAAAATTTTTACAATCTTCTTTGTGATAGAATTAATATCCACGTCAAACTATAGTGAAAGTCATAGCTTTCCCTTTTTTATATTAATATTTTTTCTTATTTTGATACATGTGACTATTACTTGATGCCCTGCCAGAGTAATACAGATATGCATTAGAAATTGTGAATGTCAGAGACAGGATTCATAATATATTAATTCTCTCCATTCTGCATCCATAATGGATTCATCATAATGCGCCCTCTGAGTGTGATATATAAATAATTAAGCAAGTAAGTTCTGCTTGTATACTGTTATTTAAAACAAGGTAGGTTGACAGAGCTAATAATGCGGAGTTAAGATAGGAAGGTTTTTCTCATTTTTTTGTTTTGTCCGTATGTGTGTAAATGAAAAAGCCTTTCCCCTACTCTTTTGTACAATTTTTGTGTACACATAGGAAAATAAAATGTTAGAACCTTAATTGGGCTTAGCTTAATTAGGAAAATGACAGCTTGAAAGCATGAATGACCTACCCGTGGTCCCAGAGATAACTGCTGACAAAGCAGACCTAGGTTCCAGGTTTTTGGGCTCCAATTGCCTTTCTTTTTAACATACAAATATCTTCTCCTAATATACCTTTAGTAGTTTCTGAAAATAAATGTATACTTAATGCATCTTTAAGTATATTCAGATCCAGAGAAAGAA
>NW_011889105.1:1824043-1828794 GCF_000151845.1 Pteropus vampyrus | reverse complement strand
CCTTTCTGGTCATTTTCTTTTGGACATTAATGACAAAAAGAAAATTTTTACAATCTTCTTTGTGATAGAATTAATATCCACGTCAAACTATAGTGAAAGTCATAGCTTTCCCTTTTTTATATTAATATTTTTTCTTATTTTGATACATGTGACTATTACTTGATGCCCTGCCAGAGTAATACAGATATGCATTAGAAATTGTGAATGTCAGAGACAGGATTCATAATATATTAATTCTCTCCATTCTGCATCCATAATGGATTCATCATAATGCGCCCTCTGAGTGTGATATATAAATAATTAAGCAAGTAAGTTCTGCTTGTATACTGTTATTTAAAACAAGGTAGGTTGACAGAGCTAATAATGCGGAGTTAAGATAGGAAGGTTTTTCTCATTTTTTTGTTTTGTCCGTATGTGTGTAAATGAAAAAGCCTTTCCCCTACTCTTTTGTACAATTTTTGTGTACACATAGGAAAATAAAATGTTAGAACCTTAATTGGGCTTAGCTTAATTAGGAAAATGACAGCTTGAAAGCATGAATGACCTACCCGTGGTCCCAGAGATAACTGCTGACAAAGCAGACCTAGGTTCCAGGTTTTTGAGCTCCAATTGCCTTTCTTTTTAACATACAAATATCTTCTCCTAATATACCTTTAGTAGTTTCTGAAAATAAATGTATACTTAATGCATCTTTAAGTATATTCAGATCCAGAGAAAGAAGACTAAATTGAACCTACCAAGAATTGGGCTACATACATGTAAGAATTTTAATCAACATCTTACAGATCATTCGAATTCAAAAGTTCAGGATAGCAGCTACCACACTGCTTTTCAAAAGTGGAGGAATGTGTGAAATTTTTAATTTCTGGTAATAATCTTTATTGACTTGTACCCCAAAATGTATATATTAAGTTTACTGCACTATATCGAACAAGTGAAAAGGTCAAGATTGCCCAAGGTTAGTGAGTTTTAAATTTCCATTGGAATTTTCTGTTATTTTTCTAAAATCCTACATAGAATTCTCATGCTGATTCCTACTTAGCTGAAAGAGAAGTCATTTTCTAACTGGGAGCCTGACTTGAACATAAATCTTTATTTAAAACACCTGTGCTAAAGCAAACATAATGGAGATTTATAGACACAAGTGATCAATTAAAACATACTTTGAGATATGTGATTACAAAGTAACACCAAAGAAGAGTAAACTGAACTCCTTAAAAGAAAAGGAAAACTGATCTCCCTGCTACATATCAGTACCTGAAGCCAAATAAGATCGATAACTACTACACTAAACTACTGTATATACCTCAAGGGCTACAACAGTGACAAGAGGTTTTCTGTCAACAACTGCAAGGTATCATGGGTAGAAGTCAGTGCAGTGGCCTCTGAGTTACACTGAGGGTACCACACTTGATGGATACTATACATTTCAGTGCAAGTTAACACCGATTAATAAAATTTCAACAACTGAAGAAAATTCCTTTGCTCCTCAAAATACATCATGTTAGCAAGGAGTATTCCTTTGCTTACCTGATTGTCTTATTAAAATTATCTATTCTGTGAATCTCAAAGTGAAGCCTGATTTAGAATGAGAATCATCCCTGATTCTAGGTTAATTCTACTATCATATTTTATACTGATGATGAATCATTTTCAAAACTTGATTCTGACTAAATTAATAACATATAAAGATATTTGCTAAAAGCAACCATTATACAATTAACAGAGTGATTAAATAAAAAACACAGAATGGGAGAAAATATTTGCAAATTATATACCTGATAAGGGGATTAACATCTAAAATATATAAAGAATACCTACAATTCAATAACAACAAAAAAATCCATTTAAAAAATGAGCAAAGACTAGACTAGACATTTCTCCAAAGAAGTTATACAAATAGCCAATAAGCACATGAAAATATATTCAACATCAATAATCATTAGGGAAGTGAAAAATGCTTCATGCTCAAAAGGATGACTACTACCAGGAGAAAAAAAGAAAAAAGAAAATAGTAAGTATTGGTGAGGACATTGAGGAATTAGAGCCCTCGTGCACTGTTGGTGGGAATGTAAGATGGTACAGCCACATGGAAAATAGTATCTTGGTTCCTCAATAAATTAAAAACAGAATTACCATATCCTACAGCAATTCCACTTTGTGGTATATAACCAAAGAATTTGAAAGCAAGGTCTCAAAGTGATATTTATACACCCGTGTTTATAGCAGCATTATTCCCAATAACCAAAAGATAGAGCAACTGAAGTGTCCATTAATGGATGAGTGGATAAACAAAATGTGGTATATACATATAAAGGAATAATATTGGGCCTTCGAAAGGAAGGAAATTCTGACATGTGCTACAATGTAGATGAACCTTGAGGGATCGTGCTAAGTGAAATAAGTCTATCACAAAAATAGAAATACTGTATTATTCCACTTATATGAGGTACCTAGAATAGTCAAAATAGAAAGTAGAAGATTGGTTGCCAGAGGCTAGAGGGAAGGGAGAATGGGAATTGTTCGATGGATGTAGAGTTTCAGTTTTGCAAGATGAAAAGAGTTCTGGAGATTGGTAACTGTACTGAACTGTGTGCTGAAAAATGGCTAGGAAGGTAAATTTTATATCGTGTGCATTTTACCATAGTTTCTTTTATTCAACCATTAGTCTCACTAAAAGCAAAAGAATGTTTATTATTATTGCCTGTAATAGTAATAATGGCTAGCATTTATTGAGCCCTTATACCTCAGGCATTATTACATACATTCTCTTGTAAAATTATTTTTTTAAAGCCAACGATAAAGGCATCATTACTGTTTTTACTGATGAGGAAACTGAAAATTAGAAGTTAAATAACTTAGTCACATCTGATACTCAGAATTATTGTAACAAAAAAGACCCCATTTGACAAAATCTGACACCGATTCAGTTAACTAACTTAGAATAGAGAGGAACTTACTCAACTTGAAAAAAATCTACAGCTAATATCATTCTTAATGGTGTGAAATTCAAAGCTTTCCCACTAAGATCAGGTATAAGATAAGGATGTCACCTCTCACAACTCCTTTTAAACATTGTATGGGAAGTCCTTGCTAATTCAACCAGACAAGAAAAAGAAAAAAAGATACATAGATTGCGAATTAATAAAACTCTTTGTTCTCAGATACAGATCATCTATGTAGAAAATTCAAAAGAAGCAACCGATAAACTCCTTTAACTAAAAAGTGATTATAGCAAGGTTCCAAGTATACAAGGTTAATATATAAACATCAATAGCTTTTCTATATGCCAGAAACGAACAACTGGAATTTGATATTAGAAACACAATACCATTTACATTAGCACCAAAAAATGAACTATTTAGGTATGAATCTAATAAAATATGTTCAAGTTCTATCTGAGGAAAACTACAAAACTTTGATGAATGAAATCAAAGAATAACTAAATAAATCGAGAGAGATTTCTTGTTCATGGTTGAGAAGATTAATGTTGTAAAGATGTTGGTTCTTACCAATTAGATATATAGATTCAGTACAATCTCAATCAAAATGCCAGCAAATTATTTTATATACATCAGCAAATTGATTCTAAAGTTTATATGGAGAGGGAAGAGAACCAAGGTAGCCAACACAATATTGAAGGAGGAGAACAAAGTTGGAGGACTAATGCTATACATATTCAAGACTTACTATAAAGCTATGGTAGTCAAGACAGTATAGTATTGGCAAAAGAACTGACAAATAAATCAATGGAATAGAGAGCCAAGAAATAGAACCACATAAATATAACAAGTGTGAACTCTAAATGGGTGACTTTGGGTGATTATGGTGTGTCACTATAGGGGGAAAAAAATGTACCATGCTGGTGAGTGATGCTGATAATGGGGGAGGCTATATATCTGTGGGGGCAGTGACTATATGAGAAATCCAGTCCACTCACATGTTTGGTACCTTGTCAGGGGACACTCAAAAACTGTGTTCAGAGGGGATTGTTAACTGGAATGCCCTTATCTGACCTTTCCACATAATATGAGTTTATTCAAAGCATGGCTTTTCGGGATAGTCAGACTTCCAGAACAGTGAGTGGCTCAGGGCTCCCAGAGTGTTTCAGAAAACAATACAAAAGCTGCATTGTCTTTTATAACCTAGGTTTTGCATTAATGTAATGTCTTTTTATCATTCTCTATTGGTCAAAAGAGTCACAAGCCTACCCAAATTCAAAGTGAGAGAACCTAGAGCCCATCTCTTAATGGCAGAAATGTCAAAGCACTCATGGCCATGTTTTAAAGCCATCACAGATTCAAAAAGCCCTGTTCCAGGTTAATATGGAATATTTAGTCCTAGGGATTTATATACTGTTATTACTGAAGAAAGTAGGAAAAATAAGTAATTGATACAGACTTTTATTCCAATAAAGTCATTTGAAAAAAATGAAAATATATATAACTCAAAGGCATTTTCATTTGAAACACGATGCCAACCTAAGATTATTTTTAAATTGTCAATTCATATTAAAGCACAAAACGTTTACAAATTTTTGCTCTTAATGAAAAATGCACCTAAAACAGAGGAAAAGTCACAGCAGAGAGCAGAACTGAGATTGTTGGCATCTGAGTAACAAAAGGACAAAGAGATGATGGATGGCAGTATGTATATTAGCAAGTACCATGCACTGTTAATAGCCACTTGCCTGCTTTGAAGGGCAACACTGGATTTACACCAAAGTCTTTACAGGGAAGAAGAGCAACAGT